>NW_023276556.1:0-35000 GCF_013357705.1 Chelonus insularis | reverse complement strand
CTAGTTTTAGGCAAATAAATAGATAAAATAAGGACAGATTTTGGTCGGCCATATGTAAACGAGTAAGAGTTAGAAATATGAAAAACAATCTGTCAAATCGCTTTAGACTTTTAATCGCGCGAATCTTTTCATACATATATCTTTCATTTATATATCTATATATTTCCGCTCGAGGCGCCTTAAACAACTTTAATAAAGAAAAAACTGTAAGTGGAATCAGAATAGTTTAATTTTTTTATCAAATATTAATTGTTTACTTCATTTTTTTTTAATATTGAGTCTTTTTTTCACTACTGTTGTCTTTATCAAAATTGAATGGAATTTTTATCGTTGATGGTTAATCTGAAAATCTCTAAAATACTATAAATTGGGAAACAATTTTTATTCGAAAATATTATTTATAAATTCATTCTTTTTTTACTAATTATCGTTTTGTTATTTCTTAAAATCTGTTTTCACAACCTGTTACTCAAACATGTTGACGTACTAAAAAGTCGAAAATTCATTATTGATAATTACCTTTTTTAAAACAATTTCATTATTTAGTTTAAATAAATGATGCTGTACTTTCAACGAAAAAAATAAAATAATATGATGAAAATAGTTACCATGCGAATAAGACCAGGAGTGACTGGTGAATATGTCCAAGGAAGGTTGAGGCTTTCAAACGATCAAATAATTGAGTTATAGGAAGCTTCCAACATCATTGGTTCCCACTAGTGAACATAGCTGGAGGCTAGCAAAGAGGATAGATGTCAGTTTACCAGGGCCGTAGGTCAACCATTAGACTCTTAAACAACTTCCGATTTCTCCTCTTATATATTGACTGGGTGACTTTTTTTCCTTTCCTATTTCCTCAATTTTTTTCAAGATTTCGTTCGGAAATGATAATTTTTTTCTTATCACATTATTCAATATCCTTCGTCCTCAGATAATTCACTTTTTAAATTTTTAATAGATCCGATGAGATGTTTTAATGGCGGAGGTTTTACACATCAGCTTCTGTAATGCAAGGAAACTGGAGAAAATGTTACAGCTCATAAAAGGCTAGAAATCAATTACTTGCTAGGAAGAGTAGTTGATTGAAATAGACGATGCTTCACTGGTCTAGAGTATCGGTAGCGTACTAACAATAATGTCTATGCGTCACAAATTTATGTGGCCTTTGACTTCATGTTGATATTACCTACTAAAACTAAATTAGTCTGTACAATATACAACAATTGTTATTTGATTAAAATGTTCAACGATGAAGACGAGGCAAAAAAAAATAATTTATAAATAAAGAAAGAAAGTCACATAAAGCCATGAAATGCGGTAAAGTGAAACTGAGATAAAAATACCTACGGGTTCATTTTCACTCAGAAATTTCTTGGCACAACTAACAGGAGACGGTCGGATATTAACGTATCGGTCCTACATCGCCGTCGGCGTGACATTGACTGTGACACGTTCGCGGTCATCCTGGATGATGGAATACTCATACTATCAAAACCTTTGAGATAGTTCAATGAAAATCTTAGCTTGATAATATTTTTGTTACTGCAACATAAAAGGAACATTAAAAAAAAACAAATTCCATTGATTTATTTAATTTTTATGCTTACCCACAGTTATACTCTTTGGAATTGATATTGACGACATTTCTCATTTTGATTAATTAATGATATAAATTGCGCAACTATAAACTGTTGCCAACAATTGTTTTTCATCTGAGCATAATATTAAATGAAAAAAATCATTGCAATACAAATCATGGAGTTAAAAATTTAATCATCTATGAACTGAAGAGCTCCAAAAAAGTCAAATTTGTGATAAATAACAATTGTGAAGTGATGAAATCGTTATAATTTTCTTCCATTCGTAAAGGTTATGTTAGTTATTGTGAAATCTTAGAAGCTAAAAAACGAATTATTCGATGAAAGTATAATTTTAAAACCTTTCATGAAAACCAACTTCCAACATAACGCAATATACAAAACTTAAACTTTGTGAAAAAATCATTCCTAATAGATCCATCGAACAAGAAATTTCCACCACTAACAACATCACAATAATAAACATTACAAAAAGAACTGTACGCATCTATCTATATCATAAAAACTATCAGAAATTTTTAGTTTATAAAAGCATGAAAAAGCTAGCAATAAAAGTATCGGAAGCTAATATTGCTATTGACAGAGTTTTTCGATAGAAGTGTATAGTAGCTACTAGATAATGAATAAATATAAAAATCAAGAAGATTGGCGACAAACAATAGCTTTTATATCCTTATATATAAAATTTATTAACGATAATATTCAAAATAATGCATGAGAGAAATTTTAAGAAATAAGGGTAATTCAACATTGTTCATTGGAGACATAATAGTGCACAAGGTAGGTCTTCATTATGCAAGCCAATCGAGCTCGTAACTTCCCTCTGAGTCGTCATCTCACCGCAAAGGTCTGTTAATTATGTATCTGCCAGTTCGCTAGCCTTGCTGTCATGTTTTCACAATGACACTGAATCTCGAAGGGGTTCTCTTTATTTTTCAATGAGTTTTAAGGATACATAGAAGAGTTTTGTGCCTCATCTTGATGTTTATCTAGAGTATATTAATAGTTATTAGCTCATTTTTAAAATAAAAACAAATGATCAAAGTTAATAAATGAGTTAATATTTGAAAAATCAAACAACAGATAAATGAAAAAAAAACCTCATTAAATGAAACAGCTCATTAAATTGGTACTAGGTTCGTTAAATATTGTAATTATTCATCTTTAAGCAAAGTCTACATTGTTCTACTAAAACCCTTTTGTCTAGTTTGAGTAAATCTTAACTTCATAGAGAGTTAACTATGAGTAGAGTATTAGAGACGACATCTTAACGTTTAAACATGTAAGTTAGAGCTATACGAAATAGAAAACGTCATATGATATGTTAACCCTTAAACATGATATATGATAACTGTCATCTAATCCTATCGTTAGGTTTACTTTATTCCAATGAAAATATTATCTCATAATATGCTATGAGGAAAATCTTCGGTAAAATATTTTTCGATACAAAATTCTTGTGTAGGAACAATTTTACTAAAAGATATTTTTCATTAAAAAGCCTACAAAAGAATCTTTGTGTAAAAATGTTCTAAAATTTAAAAAATTACTAGATACTTTTTATCAAGGCTTTGTAGATTCCTGAAATATAATTGAGTTCGTTTATTATTTTTTCGTAAGTTGATTTTATGATTCAATTATTAGAAAGTAAATAAATATTTACGAACCGTTTGATATCATTAAAGGAAACTTAATGTTTAATCTATTTTAATAGAAATTTGTAATGCAATTTATTTTACAAAAAAATTTACTTTTATCAATTAATATTCAACTCTCTAAAAATGAGACAGTAAATATAAACTGCCTCGCAATAGATATTCACTGATTCATTTTTAGAGAGGAAGACAATCTTATTTGGCCATCAAAAATGTCAGTGTATTGTAAAAAACAATTAAAATTACTAACAATGTTATAGTGTTTCGTTACAATAGTCCATGTTACATAGATAGAAAATTGTAATATTGAGATTCACAACAAGTTTAAAATTAATTTTAATAATTATTGTTAGTTATTAAAAAAATATTAAAGTTTTGAGATCAATGCACTGAAAACAAACCAACATCGAGTGATGATTTAGTGTAGAAAGCCATTGCACCATAAATGAATTGATTCATTCAATGTTTGTTGAGTACACAGATTTTCTCTCAATATTGAAAAATCACAATAGAAATTGTCATTGAATAAAACATATTCACTAATATGCTATTGAATCAATACTTCTTTTATGGGAATTATCGATTTATGATTTTCACATTCATCAATAAATATATCGAGTAAAACCAGATCATACATTCAACTGACTGGTGATTAGTGAATTTTTTACTTCGGTGAAGTAAAAGTTTCAATCAAAATTAATATCATGTTCTATTGTGCATGTTTTAATCCATTAGCACCCAAACGGATGCTTTTTGACATCCATGTTTCGAGGGTTACCGTGTCATGATTTTTTTTTTTAAATTTGGAAAACACTATTCTTTATGTTTCAAAGGGTACTTTATCTAATGGGGATAGTTTAAAGACTCTTAAATTATTTTCAATATGAAAAAACAGAGAATTAAAAAAAAATCTTCTGTTACCAATAAAAAATTTTTTTTAAACTTTTTTTTTGGTTTTAACATTATTTTATGTTGTCAAAATCAACGAAAGTCGCGTCCATGACCCCTTAACTAAAAATAATCCCATTTACTTTTTATTTAAATTCCATTGTTTTAACAAAATGCCATCTGAAAAAAAATTGGATATTTGACAATTTTTTTCTTTAAAAATTATGGACTTCGGTAAAAAGTAATTAATTTGGAGTAAATTCTACTTGCTCTATAAGTAAAATTAGTTAAAATTTGGAGTATATACTACTTCTGAAGGAGTAAAAATTACTCCATACTCTAGTATGGTTTACTTCCCAGACTAGTATTATTGTTACCACGGAGCAGTAGTAGCTTTTACTCCTAAGAATAGTCATCCATATATTGACCAGGTTCTGGAGTAGAAGCTACCACGCTAGAAGCAGAATATACTCCTCATTTTTCTCCGTGTGGTTTGAGCCAGTCTACTTTTCCTCCCTAGGTATGAAATGTACTATCTCGTATATTGCAATGTCATATAATTTTCTCTGATAACAATAAAATTTCAACTTTCAATTAGAGTAATCGTCAGAGATAGATTATTGATAACTTAAGTATAGAATTTACTCTTGGTATATCAACATTGATAAATTATATCAAAAACGATATAGTAATAGACTAGCAATGATAAAAGTAAATATTATGTACATAAAAAAATATGAGTGGTTTTATAAGTCAAAATAAATTCGTCAATTATTCAGTTTTAATTTGAGCTTTCCAGTGGAATACTTTTAATCAAAATGAATAAAAATTTTTATTGGTGTTTTGTGATAATAACTATCTGTGTAACATATTCTCAAAGTGAACAAAGATTTTATGCTCGACTACCTAAAAACATTATCCCAAAGTTTTACGATTTGAAACTGTGGATACCTGATATTCTAAACTACGTTACCTACAAAGGTCAAGTAATTATTGATTTTTGTATTACTACAAAATCACACTCAATTATTTTAAATGTTGATGGACTTATAATACAAAAAAATAGAACAAAAATATTGAATTATGACAGCTACAACGATGCTATAAAAATTATCACTCAAGATCTGGATATAGAGAAGCAATTTTTTAAAATTACTTCAGATAAGGAGTTCAATATTGGAAATTATTCTTTATACTTATATTTCACGGGTAAAATTCGCGACGATTTATTTGGATTTTACAGAAGCAAAAGTAAACAGGGAAATGAGACGAGGTAAAAATGAAAATTATGAAGGATAAAAATGATATAGTGTTGATATGAATCTTATTTTTTTAATCCTAGATGGATGGCAGTGACTCAATTTTCACCTAGTTATGCTCGACAAGCTTTTCCTTGTTTTGATGAACCTTACTTAAAAGCTCAATTTAAATTACACATCGGACACTATGATCACTTTAAAGTTACCTCTAATACACTTCCAGAACAAGTTTCAAAAACGTATGTATTATTATCAGTCAACTAAGCTATTGAATAAACAAGTAAATAAAGGCAAAAGTAAGATTTCATTTTAAAAAAAACTTCACTTACTCAAAAATTAAAAATATTCTTTATAATGACTAATAATTCTAAAAAAATTTCCACAATTAGTTTTAGAAAAAATTATGTAATTACGTCAATGAAAACAACTCCAAAGATGTCAACATATTTATTCGGATGGGCCATTCACGACTTTGACTATTTTTATTTATTAAATTTAACTATGGTAGGAATGTGGACAAGAAAAACGATGAAAGAAGAAAGTTGTATTGCATTACAAGAAGGATGGCTTATATACAAGGCTCTAAAAGCTTGGTTGAATATTGAGAATCCAATTGAAAAAATGGAGCATATCGCAGTAACAAATTTTTATTTTAATGCAATGGAAAATTGGGGCATGATAACTTTCAGAGAATCTGCTGTTCTCTATAATAAAAATATTACCCCTACAAAATCAATACATAACGGGTTAAGCACTATGGGCCATGAATATGCCCATACGTGGTTTGGAAATCTAGTAACTCCAGAGTTTTGGAATGTTGGCTGGTTAAAAGAAGGCTTCGCTACATATTTTTCATATTTTGGACGATCTCTTGTTCATCCTGAGTCGAGGATGATCGATTTATTTATCATAGAAAATGTGCAAGAAGCACTTGACGATGATGCCCAAGACCACAATCGAACAATGAATGGCAGAAATCCTGCTGAAGTCCAAAACACTTTAGGATATGCAGATTTTGTTACTTATAAAAAAGGTATTTTTGTATATTTGTTAAAAAAATTTATTTCATGTTTTATAAGCTGAGTTTAAAATTTCAGGAGCATCTATAATAAGAATGATTGAACAAATAATGGGAGAAAGATTATTCCAAGCAGCTCTGCAAAGCTATTTAAACAATTTGTAATAAGTTTTTATATGAAACATCTTATAATTTTTATATTTAAAACTTTTTTGATACAAGAATGACTATCTCTGATAGATAAGTATAAAATATTTATAATTAATTCATTTCAGATCTTATAGTTTTGTAACACCTTCAATACTTTATACTTATTTACGAAACTACACAACAGTTCAGCAATTAGTATTTAGTATTGACATTGGGGAAATAACTGAAACTTACGCAAACCAACCCGGTTACCCTCTCATCACCGTTACGAGGAATTATTCAGATTTTTCGATCCGAATTTCCCAAGGCCGTTTCTATCAGCATTCAAACTGGACCACTAAACCAAAAGCTCAACGTTGGTGGATTCCTTTGAACTTTATGTCGGATTCTCAAAGAAATTCTAATGTTTCTGTGTTTGGTTCTACGTGGGTTAAACCTCATGAAAAGGATATTACAATAAAGTTTAATATTGATCCTCAGGAATGGATTATCTGTGATATTGACAAAGCAGGGTATTATCGTGTGAACTACGATGACAGAAACTGGAACATGTTGATATCACATCTGGGTTCCAGTGCATTTAATACAATTAGGCCGATAGCTAGAGCGACTCTTATAGATGATGCCTTCAACCTGGCTAGAGGCGGTTATATTCATTACAGGATCGCTTTCCGACTTGTTAACTATCTTACTCAGGAAATAGAATATGAACCATGGTATGTTGCATTAAAGTCATTGGGGTTTCTTCAACGGATTTTCCAAGACTTCACTACTCTTCAGGATTCATTGCAGGTAATCAAAGTTTCTCTAAGCTTATGTCAATAAACTTTAGTAGTGGTATTTTCATTTATATTACAATGTTTCATTTAAAAACTTTTTCAGAATTACGTCAAGAGTATTTTAAATCCTGCTTACGTTTCCATATCTTTTGAGAGAATTAATGAGGGTCAATTACGTTCAAAACTCTTGAGGAATTTAATTTTATCTGCGGCTTGTAAATTTCAAAATGATCACTGTTTGAAAACTGCGAAATCAGTCTTTCAAAGTTGGATGAAAAATTCTTCAAATACGTAAGCTAACTTCTTAAAAAGCAGCCATCCTTCTTGTTAATATAAATAGTTGAAAATACAATTCATTTCGTTTAGAATTGAACCAGATTTAAAGAGTTTTGTTTACTGTGTTGGTATTCAATCAGGAGATGCAGAAGTCTGGAAAAAAGTTTTTCGTCGATTTATTCAATCTGATTTGCATAACGAAAAAGAGTTATTGATAGAAGCTCTTGGTTGCACTGATAATTCAATGCTGATTAAACAGTAAGTTTAAAAAATTTTATTATTTTTATTCAAGACAGTTTCAATATTATTTTAATTACAATATTTGACCTTATTTTAGATTTTTAAATTTTGCTACTTTTAATAATACCGTTGCTTTGCCTGAACAATATCGGATAGTAATATTCTATAAAATACTTGATGGAAGTAGAAAAAATATTAATTACTTATTAGACTTTATGTCTGAGAATATTAAAAATATATTGGAAACAAAAGGTCAATTATTCTTCTATAAAATATTGAATGCAATCAAAACAAGAATTACTTCTAAAGAAAATTTAACAAAATTATATAATTTTTTTGAAGAAAATATTGATGTTTTTAACAATACTGAAATAATCAATGATACTATTATTTATGCCACCAACAATGTTGATTGGATCAAAAAATATGCTCCAATAATTGCAAGTTCACTAAATTAACAACAGCTAGTGAAGCTCCAACGTGAGTATCTACAATAGAAAACACTCTAGAATCACCATGTACAGCTAAAGAACAATAGATTGCACCACATTATCGCATGGTTACCTTTTCACTTTTTCAAATCTAATCTTGGCTTTGATTCCAATGCAGATAAAAATAACTGATCAATAAAGAAAGTAACGAATTCCAGTTTGCGATTATTTTCTGTTATTTTTTCTGTAATATTAATCTACTGATAAATTATCAAGAACGCAACAAGACTTAAGTATCTGTTTAATGTATAGCTACATATTTTATTTATATGATCGATGAAACATGGCATAAGAGCATATAAAAAATAAAAAAAATTACGATGATGTATGGAGCTGTTATGGAAAATAATACTAATGATATAGTGAAGAATTTTCAAACATATCGATCAAACTAATACCATGAAAGTCATCATAAATTAAGTTTCTGAACTGTTCTATTTGTACAAACCACTTAATCGTAGAAAACTTTATAATTTCAATCATGAATAGTATTCAATTAAGTTTTTTTTTAATTAATTTTTTATTTTTCATGATAGTTTATATTGAAAGTCTTTCAATGATAGGACAATCAAAAACAATTCCTCAAAATTATGAAATATTATTAGACTTTGGTGGAAATAATGATGATTGTTCAGTGAAAAATTGTATTTATACTGGAGAAGTAAATATTACTCTTAAAGTCACAGGACGAACAGATTTTTTTTCGATTCAAGCTGACTCGAAAATGAAAATTGATGAAAAAAAGACTCGGTAAGAATTTTATGGATTAATCGTCTTTTTAAAAAATGAATTACTTATTTTATTATTGAAAAATACTAGATTGTATAGAATAGATAAAAATAATAATTCTTTGCAACAAATTTCTATCATTGACATTTCTATCACCTATGGAGACGTATCTTCTATCATCGAAATTTATTTAGAACCTATGACCATAATAGTTCCAGTGACACAATACGTCATAGAACTATTTTTTTCACGAGAATTCGAAGACCTTCGCGGATATTACCATCCTATCGATAACATATCAAACAGGTTTCAAAATATTTTTATTTTTGATTTATTTCCATATAATTGTGATAAATAATTAAAAATTATTTATAGAATTGTGGCAATTGCTCTTCTTATACCCAACCGAGCTTATCGTTTATTTCCTTGTCTCTCAGATTTAAAATGGCTATCAACATTTGAGCTATCAATTATTCATCCTACAGAATTTTCAGTACTTTCTGGAACTCCTTTAAAGTATCGCAAAAAAATGGCTCCTAATACTTCTATTTCTGTTTATCAATCAACAGAAAAAATTCAAGCTCATCATGTGTTTTTTGCTATATGGAGTTATAAAAAATATGAAACTGATACGATAAATTTTTGGTATCCATCAGAAATAGAAGATGAAGACGTCAAGATGTTGATCGTGTATTACATTCATAGTTTTGGATTAATGATGAACAATACTTTCTCATCAAAGAGTCGATTCAATGTTGTTTCATTTCCAGGTTCTAGAGTAATAGATTTTTATACAACTCGTGGAGTAAGTTTACTGAGGTAAGTTGCTTATGATAATCTGGTTAAAAAAATCCCAGATTATTATGATAAATGCACCACTACATAGCAAAGATAAACAAAAATTAACAGATAAAAGAATTATCATGACTCGAAGTTGTTCTTCAAGGGAAAGCCGAGTAATCTTTGATAAAGATGAATCCACTACCACAGATAGGATGGAAATGTTAACTGACATAAGTCGCAGTACTGTTCGATATTGGATTGGTATTTTACACTTTCCAAGATTTTGGGATGATTATTGGATTTACACGGCTATTGCTGATTATATAGCAACTTTCATATTTCATGTTATCGAACCAACTTTTCGAATTCACGATTTTTCATTAGCTCGAACAATTTTATGGACCAGATGTGATCGAGACACGATGGCAGCATCAACCATACCATTTTACTTATTTGATACATGGGAAGACAGAAAATATTTCCGCAAAGAAGAATATATAAGCTATCAAGCTTTGACTATTGTCGCGACAATTCATCAGTTATTTGATTTCAAGGATATTATGGGATTGATAAGATTATTTTTGTCACGCTGGTATATTTCAGTGCATGAGTTCATCATTTAACGTATTTATTTTTTTGATATCTACAATAATTAATTAATTATAGGGGAAATGAATCATTCGGTCCAACTCTAAAAGAAATGTTATCTCTTCTTGATAATAAAAGTGTAGAAAGTTTTACTAATGATTGGCTAAAAAATCGTGGAACTCCACTTATCACCATTACTTTAGATGAACTCGGTGAATATGCTGAGATAGTACAAGTAGGTCTGAGCAAAAAAATTTGAAATCCTATACTTACTTAATGACTAACAAAAACTTTATTCAATTTCTCTTTTAAATTTTTTAAAAATTTATTGTTCAGGAACGTTTTAATACATTTGGTCCAGGAAGTACAGTAAATTATACTTGGACTATTCCGATTCGATGCATTAATCATCAGACTAATAAATTTTATCATCTGTGGCTCAAATCGAAAAGTTTATTTGTCAATGCGACTGAAATAAAATTTTGTTTATTGAGTGGACATTCTGTGGGTAACGATCAATATTTTTTAAAATGATTTATAAACATGATAGATCTAAAAGCAAAAGTTTATTAGATTTTTTTAAATATAATGAAAATTTGTTTTTAAATCTTTCTCGACTTCATAATATCTATAAAGCTTCATTATACAGATATAATTTGATTCAATCAAATATCATCAAATTTAATAATTTTCCATGGATAGAGATAAAAACGGTTTTAAAAAATTTTTCACTATTTCTTTTTAGAATGTTTGAAGAAAAAAAAAACAAAAAAGTGGTTTTAAAAAAATTGCAAACGGTCCTTATTTAAAAAAAGTTATTTTGCTCTTTTTCACATAATTAATTTATTTATTTCAACTTGAAAGAAATGTATGTAATATTTTTTAAATTTTCTAGTTCCATATAGAGTAAATTATCCAGAAGCATGGTGGATTGATATTATTCAGCTTCTCAGACACAATCATTTAGCGATAAGTGAAATGCAAAGAATGTGGATTATTGATGATTTATATGAATTATCTGTAGCTGGATACATACATATTGAATATTTATATCATTTGTTTGAATACTTGAAGATGGAATTCGATTATTTTCCTTGGTTAGCTGTTGGGAAAGTTTTTGGAAAGTTAAAAAATATGTTGTCTCTCAGCAAATATGAAAATCATAAAGCATTCCACAGGGTTATTATTTTCTTATTTTATTTCAAAAAAATGATGTATGAAATAAAAAAGCTAACTATATAAAAAATATTATTTTAGCGATTATTAGTAGGTTTAATTTCCAATGTCTATAATACACTAAAAATGGAACCAACTCAATCTCATGAAAATTACTATATTCGGTTGCACAGAAAAAATATTATGAACCTCGCCTGTACCTACGGCCATGAAGACTGTCTCAAGGAGTCCGAATGGAGATTAGATTGTTACTTAAATGCTGTTTCACATGATTGTCCCAAAGGGTTACCATTTATTTTACTTAAAACTCTATCGAAACTATATTTTTACAATTGGAAATATTTTAGACGTTGTTCTATGAAATGGAAAAAGTGTGCTTCTAATCCAGATGTTCGTGAAATAATCTTCTGTCAAGGTTTACGCCATGCCACACCTAAATTCTGGTATAAAGCATTTCAGTTGCTCAATGGATCAACTTTATTTCATTCAACCCGACTCGTAATTTCTCGAGGTCTTGCATGTACAGAAAATATTCACATTCTTGAAAAGTAAATCAAAAAATTTTGGAATACGATCCATTTCATTTCATTCAGTTCTTTATATATATAGCATCTTTTTTAGCTATTTAGATTTTATGCTGAATGATGAAAAAATATTTCCTGGAGAAAATGTGTTTCCAATATTACTAACTGCAGCAAGAATGAGTGAAGAACATGCGCAATTAATTCTGTATTTTATTACCAAACATCATGTGAAACTTGTTGAAAGGTACCGTAAATTTATTTTCTCACTTTTATTTTTTAAATTTACATTTAAAAAAATACTTTTTAGAATACAAACAGCTCATGAGTATCATAAACATTCGGCTCAAATTGCTGAAGAAATCTATTCTGATGAATCTGTAAGAAAAACATCAAAACATATGCCAGATGATGAAGAAGTTAGTTATTTACTTCCAGAAAATGTGAAAAAAGTCTTAACCGCCAATACAAAAATAGCTAATAAGATAGTACCTTTGGTCGAAAGTTATATTAAGAAGAAATTACAAAAAATTCTGAATTAATTCATAATTTTTTGTAAATGGAGATTCAATAACTAGCTTAATCAAATATTTTTAGGTATTTTTACTAGTCAATTTAGAGTAAAATTTACTAGTTTTTTTTTCGTTAAAAATAACTAAAAATTTAAGAAAAAGTATTATTTTAGTTAGTAAAAATTGCCAAACAAGTAGTAAAAAGTGTTGATTGGTAAGATTTTCTAGAAAAAAATGTATAAATTCAGAAATTTACTTTCTATTAAATATTCAATGTTAGTAAAATAATTTTCCTTTAATTTTTAGCTATTTTTAATAAAAAAAAGACTAGTGAATTTTATTCTATATTGACTAGAAAAAATTCTTAAAAAATTTTTTCCATGTATTTGTTCATGAAGGTAATTTTTTCCATATTTTATCAAATATTTAATAATACCTAAAAGTCACAAATTAAAAAGAATAACTTCATTGCTGACGTACTGGTAGTTGAATTATCATCAAGTCCAACGGTAACTAGATCAACATATACATGAAATTTTTAAATGTATATTTACTTACAATGATAGAAATCGAATCTGATAAGATTAAATTGCTCAGAAAGTTTTACCCCGATAACTCTCTTTTAAAGTCGTTATAAGGCCAATGAAAGTTATATACACTTTAATTGTAAGTCTGAGTGGTGTGTTGAGAACAATAAAATAATTAAAAATAATTAGTGTATTCAGCCGTAAGTGATATTATCAATGCAACCCTGTTTAATGAATTATTTGAATTTCTTTTATTATATATATAAATTGAATTAAATTTTTCCCAAACCAGGCTAAAAATGTTGCTTTTAAAAGCACTGCTCTCTACACTTTTTTTGGTGACATTTATTCAAGGAATACCCCTTTCACCGAAAGATTCTGAATTTGTAAATAATTTATACTCGTCTCGGGCAGTACCTGGAGAATACCGATTACCCTCTTCTGTTGTACCTAATCATTATGACTTAGTATTAGAACCCTGGCTTGAAGAAGAAAAATTTACCTTCGATGGTAGAGCTATTATTGATATAACGGTTAAAGAAGCGAATAAGAAAATATATCTACATGCAAAAGAATTGACAATAACTAAAGAAGATGTTAAATTGTCGAACACATCAACGGAATTAAAGGTTGAAACAATCGACATAGATAAAGAAAAAGATTTCCTTATGATCTCGTTTCTCCAACCAGTACCAATTGGTAACTGGACATTAACTATAAAGTATAAAGGAATCCTCAATGATCAACTAACAGGATTTTATCGAAGTTCATACAAAAATATTCTTGGAGAAATAGAGTAAGTACATTATCAATTTAAATAAAATGTAAAAAGTATTTAGTATTAACATTTGTTTTCATGGAAATTGATGTATATGAAATAAAAAATTTTGCGATTAAATATTAGAATTAAATATTGTATTTTTCGAAAGACTTCAATAAATCTTTGAACAAATCTGTATTAAAGATAACATGCCTTATATCTTTCCAAGGAATACAAATTTCTAGATTATCATAAAACAAAAGTTTGTGATAAATGATAACATAGTTCAATAGCTTTACACCAGATGGATTGTTCATTTTAATCTTAATCAAGGACAAATTTTTTAAGAACATTAATGGATAAATTAAAGTAAAACTTTTTATAAGTAACAACAATTTTTATTTCAGGTGGATGGCATCTACTCATTTTGAACCAGTTGGTGCTCGTCAAGCTTTTCCATGCTGGGATGAGCCAGCTTTGAAAGCTACATTCAAAATTTCTATTCGACACAATCGAAGATATAATGTAATTTCAAATATGCCAGATTCAGAGACCATTGGAATCGATAAAAAAACGACTTCGTTTCCACAAACTCCTAAAATGTCTACTTATTTAGTAGCCTTTGTTGTAGCTAACTTTGATTATATAGAAAGTCAAAATAATTCATTATTCAGAATATGGGCTCGAAAAAACATGATTCAACACGGAAAATATGCTTCAGAAGTTGGTTATGAAGAGTTGAAAGCTTTAGAAAATTTCACAAATATCTCTTTTGAAGAACATAAACTCGGAAAGATGGACTCGGTTGCTTTACCTCAGCTATCTGCTGGTGCTATGGAAAATTGGGGAATCGTTACTTATAGGTAGATTTAACTGAAAAAATTTATAATATTGAAAAAAAAATTTTTTTATCAACTTATGAACATTTTCCAATAACAGAGAAAGTGGTTTGCTTGTTGAAGAAAACGTCACATCAACTTTTAACAAGGAAGCAGTTGCTAAAGTGATATCTCATGAATTTGCTCATCAATGGTTTGGTAATTTAGTCACTCCTGAATGGTGGACCTATGTATGGCTTAATGAAGGATTTGCGACTTATTTCCAATATTTTATAACAGACCAAGTATAAATACTAAATTCGCTGCAAGTCTAAACGAAAACGATTAGATTTATGTTAACTAGATCCACATTGATTTATTCAGTTTAAATTTGAAATCTATGGTATCGATTATAATCTCTATAAATTTTATGATTTTTAATTAACATTTTGAAAAAATTAAAAAAAAAAGTCTGCATGAATCTTTAGAGATTAAATTTGATCTGAAATGACAAATAAAATATTGATTTGGAATCTCCGAAAATTTTATAATGTTTGGAGAGACCAGGAAATGTTAAGCGAAATCTACCAGATATTTTTTATTAAAGTTACTAAAAAATTGAGTAAAAATATGTTCGAATAAGATTCATAATCGAACAATATAGATCTAATCATTTTTTTCCGATTTTTTCGAGTTTATATTATAATTTATCATTATGAAAAATTAATTTACAGGTCACCGAAACATGGCGTTTGATGGATAGATTCGTGGTAGAAGTTTTGCAAGGATCAGCTTTTATAGCTGATGGAACCAACACTAGCCATGCTATGGATGTAAGCGTGGAAAGCCAACAAGACGTGAGCAAAATTTTCGACAATATTAGTTACAGAAAAGGTTTGTAAAAATATAATATAGTATGCATATTAATATATTAATAAAACATAAAAATAATTTTTTAGCTGGCTCCGTTATTCGTATGTTTTCCTATGTCCTGGGTGAAGAAAAATTCCAAAGCGCACTACAATCATATCTGAAGAAAAAGTAAGTAATTTCACTGAATGATTAAGGCATTATAAATAAAGAAGGAACTTTTTTATTTAATAGGATGTTTGGTGTCAGTACATCTAAAGATCTCATTGAAGAATTTGCGAGTGTGAGTGCTGATAAAGATGTAAAAACTGCTTTTACTAGTTGGGTTACTCAACCTGGTTATCCAGTATTAACTGTTACTAGACACTACGCTAACGGAAGTGCAACACTGAAGCAATCACGTTTTTTGTACAATCAGACTGAAACGTCAAAAGAAAAATATTGGATTCCTTATGATAATGTTATTGGAGAAGCAGATGATAAGATCAATTTCAATCGAACAAAAATTGAATGGTTAAAACCAGATGAAACAGTAAAAACAATTACTGGAATAAAGAATGACACATGGATTATATTCAACAAACAACAATTTGGTAAATATGATTTCCATAAGACATAAAGTGGTAAGGACCGTTGATGTATTAAATAATTCTTTATTGTAGGATATTATCGAGTTAATTACGATGAACTGAATTGGAAGTTAATTGGGAATGCTTTAGAAACTAATCATTCAAAAATTCATATTTTAAATCGTGCTCAATTAGTTGATGATGCTTTCAATCTTGCTCGAGTGAGACTGCTTCCTTATAATGTAACTTTTCGAGTATTACAATATCTTAAACAAGAAGCTGATTATGTTCCATGGTATGCTGCTTGGAATGGTTTTTCTCATCTCAGTAAAATTTTAGCCAACACTGATCAAAGTCAACCATTCAAGGTATGTTTTTTGAAATAATCAACACCAATATTTCATACAATCATTTCTTTTTATGATTATTTACTTCAGGATTACGTATTACGCTTAACCGGTGCTTTAGTGAACGATATTAAATTTGAAGAATCTGTTGAAGATGATCATATAAAAAAATTACAAAGAGTTACAGTAATAGAAAAAACTTGTGCATTTGGTTTGAAATCGTGTGCAAATCATACGTCTGAAAAATTACGAAAATGGTTAGAGAGTTCTGATGCAAATCCCCTCTCACCAGATTTGAAAAGTGTTGTTCTATGTGGTGGAGTACGTAGTGCTAACAGAGTATCTTGGAATAAATTGCTTCAAAAATATAAAAACGAACAAGATGAGAATCTTATAACTGCGTTAGGATGTACATCAGACGTTGAAATCTTGAAAGATTATTTACGAATGACATTTAATGGAACATTAAAATCTGCAAATCGTGATCAGGTTTTCAAATCAGTATATTCTGGAAGTGAAAATGGTATCAATGTAGCCTTAGACTTCATTATTTCTGATTCAAAGCTCATCAACGGGTAAGAAAGGAAAATATTATTAACCTCATTTATAGCTATCTAAGAACATACAATCGTTAATATTCCTTTTCTTCTAGAAATGATGCCAAAAATGAAACTCTGATAAAATATATAACGGAAATAGGAGAACGAATAACTACTGATAGTCAACTTAAAAAAGTAGGTATAAACAAAATTTATGTTTTATTAACCATCATAATAATTTGCAAAAATCACATTAATTGATTATTTTCTTCAATTGTAGATTGAAAATTCTGATTTTCCACCCAACATTATTTCAGCAGGGGTTTATAATGCTAAAAAAAATATTGAGTGGTTAGGGTTACAAATGAGTGACATTCAAAACTACTTTAAAGTAGAAAGCAATGATCCAGATTCTGCATCAATTTATACCTTATCCACCATGCTACTTGTAATGTCAATAGCATTTACAGTACTTCATTAATATTACACCTCATAATCTATGGAAGAAATATTTATTATTTTTAATGAACATTGAGTTAATAAATAATTGTAAATATAATATAGTAAACAAAGTCATTTTCTTATAACAACAATTTTTCTTATTTCATCACATTGACACTAATAAATTTATTTGTATTGTGTATTTGCCACGTGAGACAGAGGTGAATAAAGTTAATTATTCAGATCATTATTAATTATTACTATGATTTTAGCGGAAGCTACCTTTACTCTTCAGTATTGAAACTAAAATAGTACATAACTAAGGCATTCAGAATTATCATACATTGAGAGATTTAATGAAATTCATCTCTATTTTTTTTATTTTAGTGAAGGTCTGTTTTAATAAATTGTTATACAACTACGGTCATGGACGGTCTAATTAATATTGATGAAGTTTTAGTAAGGTCAATCAGCACAACAACTCAGTATTCTGATCGAAGTGTTAGTTTGATATGTGTTGAATTCAACTATTCTGTTTTCAAAAAATCACCTTTATTGTTATTAAAATTGACGGAATTAAGATCAATCAATTTTTCTTAAGATGATTGAAAAAGTTATTTTGTTCGTAGTATTCTTATATGTTAATAGTGGATCCTCGGCATATGGAAACGATCAACATTATGTGACTCGTTTACTAGCTAAGGTTCTAAGTTATCGATTACCAAATGATACAGTTCCAATTTCATATGTGTTACAAATAGAACCTCATATTGATGCAGAAAATTTTACATTCAATGGTGAAGGTACTCTCATCTTTCAAGTAGAACAGCCCCTTAAAGATATTACTCTTCATGCCAACAATTTAGAAATAGATAAAAGTTATACTAGACTTATAGCTAGTGATGGAACTAGTTGGAAACCAATTTCACAAAAATGGAATTCTATTCTAGAATTTTTTAATATAAAATTTGATAATGAACTTAAAGTGGGAAGATATTCTCTTAAACTTAAATGGAAAGGATATGATGCTCATTATTGGCGTGGATTTTATCGAGCAGTTGATGAAGACTCGAGTGGACGATCAACGTAAATATTTAAGATTTACACAAAAAAGTTGTTAAGTCTTTGCAAATAATAAAGTTTATTACTATTGAAAGGCAAAACGTCAGGTCAATTCGTGTTTAATAGAATTAAATCTTTTACAGTTAAAAAAACAAATCAATTACTTTCGAATAATTGATTGAAACTCTTCAATTTTCAGATACATGATAGCAACACATTTTCAACCTACTGCTGCACGCAATGCCTTTCCGTGCTGGGACGAACCGGGATTAAAAGCAGAATTTGAGATCGCATTAAAACATTATCCAAACTATACAGCTATTTCTAATATGCCTGTGAGAAGTCGTGTAGAAACAGATGATGGAAAAATTTTAACTCATTTTGAAAAGACTCCAATAATGTCAACTTATTTAGTAACTTTTATTGTTGCAAACTATGCTAAACGATTTGTTCATCATGATAATCTTACATTTTATACAACAGTCGAAAATATACGTTTTACAAGTCTTGCTTATGAAGTTAGCGAAGCGATTTTATATGAAATGGAAAATTATACTAAAATACCTTACTCACTTCCCAAGCTTGATCAAGTAACTATTCCTCAGTACTCGTCTTCTGCTACAGAACATTGGGGAGCTATCAGTTATTGGTTAATACTATTTTTTTAAAATTTATTTTCAAGTTAATAAGCTGAATAAGTTAATAAATTATTCAATATATTTAATACCTGTATTAATCAACTATTTATTGAAATTAGGACTAATCTGATTTTATATAAGGAGTTCGAAACGAGTGTCATCGCCAGAGATCGGATAGTTTACCTAACTGCACATGAACTATCTCACCAATGGTTTGGAAATTTAGTAACACCTGCTTGGTGGGATGATCTTTGGTTGAGTGAAGCTTTTGCAGTATATTTCACATACAAAATGACAGATTTGGTATTAATACTATACTCTTAATAATACAGAAAATTACTTTCACATATTTTTTAGCAATAAACATGAAAAAATTTTTAGGTATTTCCTTATTGGAACAGTATTGAGTTATTCATTACAGAAGTAGTACATCAAATTTCATACAATGCTGAGTCTAGAGGTAGAGTACCACGTCCTATCAAATGGTATCCTGCGTCACCAACGGAAATTAGACAAATGTTTACTCCAGTAACTTATCGTAAAGGGGCAGCAGTATTACGTATGCTTGAACATATAGTGACTGAAGAAGTTTTCCGTGATGGTATCACGAAATATTTAAATAAACAGTGCGTTAACAGAGTATTTTGCATTAAATTTAGTTGCAGTGTCATAAGTTATTATTTTTCAGCCGTTTTGGAGTTGTTACAACTAATGACCTATGGCGAGCTCTTCAAGATACATATCAAGAAAAAGGAGTACATCCACACTTGAATATAAAAAAAATTATGGACCCATGGTTAGAACAAACAGGATTTCCTATATTAAAAGTAGTTAGAGACTATAAAACTGGAATAGCGAATGTCACACAATCAAATGCATTAGATCAAGAATCAGATAATTTATGGATGATCCCTGTAACACTCACGACAAGTACACATCCTGATTTTAATTATACAAAACCAACCCATTGGATTCCGAGATCTCGTGATAATTATACATTTTATGGTATCGATAAGGACGACTGGGTGATTCTTAATGTTCAACAAACTGGTAAGAGAAATGTAATTTACCTTGGACTAATTTATTTAATTTATTAAATTTTTTTAGGTTTTTATCGAGTTAATTATGATTATGAGAATTGGAAAAGATTAGCTGATTATCTTAATACTGATAATTATGAAAAAATACATGTGATCAATCGTGCCCAAATCATCTTTGATATTTTTGATTTTATGAAAAATGATAAAATGTATGTTGAACCATTTTTTGATATCGCATTGTATTTATATAAAGAAACTAATTTTCTTCCTTGGATGCCTATATTATCTGCAATTGAATCTTTAAATCAATTATTAATTAATACACCAGTTTATGATTTATTCTCAAAATTAATGTTACATTTGATGAACAATATAGTAGACCATGTTGGTTTTGAGGATCAAAAATATGAAAATCATCTAGATGCTCTTGCAAGATATTATCTTTTACCTTGGGCTTGTACTTTTGATCATCAAAAATGCAAAGAAGCTGCTCAGACAAAATTTATCAAACATTTCAAGGATCCTGAAAAATATCCGTATGTTGAGTTTAAGTAATATGAATCATTTTTTCAGTATAAATTATCTGTAGATAACAAACCATTCTATTTAGAATAAATCAAAATGAAGAGATCTGGGTTTATTGTAATGGCTTACAAGCATCCAATGAAAGTGTCTGGGAAGAAGTAATGAATGCGCATCTCGCTAATCCGTTGTTTCAATCAGGTTTTGAATATTTGGGATGTACTGATAACCAGTATTTAATTAGGAAGTATTTAAATCTGGCCATGGCAGAAAATGCCACCCAACTAACGGATTTAATTTCAGATGCATTTATTTCTATAATGGCAGGAAAGCGAGAAAATGTCATTTTTGTTTTGGATTATTTTGTCAACCATATTGATCGGATCAGAGAATAGTAATTATAAATGAAATATCTCGAGTCGGAAATATCGACTAGATTTAAACTTTAATATTTTCAAATCACTGGCAACTATTTCATTTAAAACTTCCTTATTTGAACTTCAATTCCCTCAAATGCGAATTTTAAAGATCAAATAAAGTATAATTGTGGTATATTTAAACCTCATTACCTTCAAAAAAATTTTTATGCTAGCATTGATTGAGAATATTTAGTTTAACTGAATATCGATAAAAATTTCAAATTGTTAATGACAATACTACTTATAATCATAAATTTCTAATAATGATAGCAGTATAATTTCATAAACGAGTGAATAGAATGTCAAAATGAATGTTTTTATGAACAATATTTTATGTAAATTACCAAAACATTTATTTTCTAATTGCAAGTTCTTTATGTAAAAAATTTTATTCCAATTAAAATATTTCGCTTCTTGTTTGCCAGTGTTTTATAGTTTTTGAACTTTAATGTCCTTATTTATTATTGATGATTCAAAGTTTAAACAACGCCTAAAATATGAGGATTTGAATCTAAAACATGTAAAATCGAAGAAAATTATCTAACTGAGGTTTAATTCATGCTAATTTTCTTAGGATTTTTTATTCTTGAGAAGTTTAAATTAAATCTTAATATTCACGGTAAAAATATTGGAGTTTAAACATAATCAATATTTTAGACTCGAGACATAGAATGTAATGTAATATTAATGAATTTTTTTCCTTAGCTACAACATTAGAAACATGACCGGAAGAATAAATATTGTCATTCAAGAATTCAGCTATGCAATTAAATCTTCTGAACAATATAATCAAGTATTCCTTTTTAAATTATCGGTTAATGAAATAATTACATATTTTTAAATGATACATACAAATTTTGTTTTTAGTTTGTTGATTTTCTTACCAATGAAGAAAAAAAAGGAAAAATGCAGAATGTAGATGAAACATTGGAAAGAGCAAGAGATTCGATGGAGACAAGTGAAAAAGTATCATCTACGTTTCATTCATTACTATCCAAAAAACCAGGATTGTTTGATTCTTTACAATGCTGATAATATTTTATTGTTAATTCAATTTATACAGTGAAAACAAATGTTGTATATTCATCGTTTTTTTTCACTTAATCTATTGATTATGAATAATAAATAAATGCTCTTCGCAAAAAAAACCAATCTTTTATGCTTATTATACTCCTGCTTCTAAATTTGTTGATTATAAAGCAAAAAACAAGCGAATCATTAGAAATGTAGCAAATGATATTTTAAATAAGATAAGATATAGTCTAAAAATTTCATACATACTGAGCTTTACGAGCTTCATGAAATCTATGATTAGAGTAATCTATACACGTAAATTTTTTTATTAATTCATCAATGCATACAATATCATTGTTAAGGTACGTGAACTGAATCATACGATATCTATAACAACTCGTATTAATAAATTCCCACCAATATCCTGTTTTTCACATATCCATAAATAGACAATAGAATTTGAATCAAGGTTCTTCAGAGAGTATAAAACTAAGATTCATTTATAAATCCTATCATATGTTAGCTACTTATACAAACTGGTGGTCATACATGTATTTACATATTTTATTGCATAATATTCAAAAATAGATTCTTAAAATGTGGATAAAAACGTTAATACTTTCGGCTTTGTTACTGTATACAACATCAGCAAAACCAGTAACTGGACCTGGAAATGATAATAATATAAACCATAAGAAATTAGCGAAGTTCCTAAAAAAGTCTGTGCCAACAATAGAATCAAAATATCGTTTATCTCGCAATACAGTACCGAGAGTGTACATGATAGAATTAGATCCGGATTTTTTGGGTGACAAGTTTACATTTACCGGAAAGTGTTCTATTATTTTTGAAGTACTTCATCCAACTACCAGTGTTACTTTACACAAATCTAATAAACTAGATATTCAAGGCGATGCTACAGAGCTCATACATTCAGATGGTAAAATTGAAAAGCCATTAAAACAAACCTGGGAAGCTCAAAATGAATTTTATACCATGAAATTCGAAAACAAATTACCAATTGGAAACTACACATTAAATATGAAATGGTCGGGAGTTGACTCGTCTGAAGATTGGTTTGATCCTTACACAGGATTTTATCGAGCCGAAAATAAAGGAGAAAATGGAGAAACTAGGTAAATAAGTATATATAAAATATTTGTATTATGATTTTCACAGGATTAAAATTGATATGGAGTTTTTTCCAGTTACATAGTTACTACTCACTTTGAACCATCAGGAGCTCGAAATACTTTTCCATGTTGGGACGAACCAGGCTTAAAAGCAGAATTCGAAATGTCAGTTAAGCATTTTCCAAATTATACAGCACTGGCAAACATGCCAGTAAAAAGTCAAGAAAAAATGCCGGATGGTAAAGTTTTAACTCACTTTGAAAGATCTGTAAAAATGTCGCCATATCTTCCATGCATTTTGATCGCTGATTACAAAGCAATTAAGAATGAAAATGGAAATATTACATTTTATACAATGGAAAAAGATTTGGAATTAGTAAAATACGCTTTGGAAATAAGTGAAAAAACTATTCCTGCCTTAGAAGCTTATACTAATATGCCGTATGCAATGCCAAAACTTGATCAGATCACAGTTCCTGAGTATGGTGCAGTTGCTATGGAACACTGGGGACTTGTGAGTTATATGTAAGTAACTTATTATTTTTGGAGTTTTCCCTTTGTGAGGGACGATTGTTCAACAGATAAACTCAATAGATTTTTACAGAACGTATTCAGTATTATTACGTAATACTACATTGATGCCAAATAATGAAAAAAAAGACAAAATTGCATTTTTGGTGGCTCATGAATTGGCTCATCAGTGGTTTGGAAACTTAGTCAGTCCAGTATGGTGGGATGATGTGTGGCTGAATGAAGCGTTTGCGGCATATTTTCAATATAAAGTATTAGATCAGGTGATTCAAATTTCATTTCTATTTTCAACTATTGTTTTATAAAACGTAATAGGAAGAACTAATATTCATCTCATTTTTGTTTTTTTTTCTGAGGCATTAAAAGGCCTTAACATTTGATTTGTTTTTGTTAACTTGAAACAGAGCGCTCGAAGAGCGCGCAGTATATTTCTAGTAATTATATTATAGCAGAATAATTTTCCATAAATTTATCTTCTAGAATTGCTGTAAAATACGGAATAAAAACCTATTCCATCCACGATAGAGTGTTGCACTTTCAACTAAAACATTCACGTACTCAATTTTTTTTTTAAAATACAATATGTATATAATTGTCATATGCACATAATCAATAACTTTTGGAAAACACCTAACTAGAGCCGGAGAACTTAATCATGTCTTATTTTCTAGATTTTTCCTCATTGGAGAATAATGGATTATTTTGTGATAGAACACAATAATGAACAAGCATTTTCTGCTGACATTTATTCTTATAATGCGGCTAAACCTATAAAATTCAATCCCACTACAAAGATAGAAATTGAACAAGCGTTTGGCCCAGTTACTTACAACAAAGGTGCTGCTGTTGTGCATATGATCGAACATATCATTGGAGAAGAAGTTTTCCGTGAAGGAATCCAAAACTATTTAAAAAAACAGTAAGTTTCGAGTACATATAATCACAGCTTAATATTTCCGAAAAATACTTGGGCATGCTTTATTTCAGTCAATTTAAAGCCGTGGTTACCAATAACCTTTGGGATGCACTACAAGAAGCTCATGATAAAAAATACAAAGATAAAAAACTAAATATAAAAAGCACTATGGAACCATGGATCAAACAAACTGGTTATCCAATATTAAAAGTAACAAGAGATAATGAAACTGATGATATTGTTATAAAACAAGAACCGAATAAACCTTCTTCAGCAGGAAATACGTGGAGAATTCCAATAAATTACGCCACAAAGTCGAACCCCGATTTCACGTCAACAGCACCAACCATGTGGATGGAGAAAGATCAAGAAGAGTTAAGAATTGCTAATATTCCTAAAGATGATTGGATCATCGTAAATATTCAACAAAGAGGTGATATTTGTTATATATTACTTATTTAATACGGTTTCCAATTTCAAAATAAATTTTTTTATCATACTTTTCTAGTCCTTACTAAGACATAATGATGAGTGGTTTTTCGCCTAACAAATTACGATATACCATTGTTTAAATTCTCATATATTCATTTACAAAAATATTTTGTTGACATTGGCCCAATCATATATCCATATTGATTATTCAATAGCTAGAATGTATTCGAAATTTTTTATTACTTAATTTATTCTTACTCTTAATTATTTCGCATTCTTAATGCGTATGCCATTTTTGTAACATTTTTGACATTATTTACTTTCAATTTAGGATTCTATAAAGTCAAGTATGATGACGAAAATTGGGATAAACTTATTGAATATCTTCACTCCAACGATTTTATAAAAATACATCCCGTAAATCGTGCACAACTTATTGAAGATATGTACGAAAAATTCGCAGATGAGTTAAGAATAGATCGATTAATTTCATTAACACTATATTTACATCAAGAAAGAGACTATGTAGTGTGGATACCAGCAGGAAAAATTATGAATAATTTTGCCCAGTTAATGACAAATACATATGCAGAAGATATATTTGGACTTTATTTACTCATTGTTACAAACGAAATAACTGACCATCTTGGATTTGAGCATCGTGAAGGAGATGAACATTCTGCGGTCAAAATAAGAAGTACGCTCGCTCCTTTAGTATGTGCACACGAACATGCTGATTGTATCGCATTTGCTCATCGCCTATTTGATACTTATTTGGAAAATCCATCTGAAAATGCGTAAGCTTTGATAATTTCTAATTATAATAACCTATTGCAATAAAAAGTTGTTTTTAGAACATTTAAACTCTTTTTTTTCTAGATTCCCACTTACCGATTGGGAATGGATTGTATGTGCTGGACTTCGAGAGTCAAATGAAACTGTATGGAATAAATTCATGACTACTGATATACCGATGAGAAAGAGTATAAAAAATTCCAAGTACAATTTCATTAAATGCTTGCCCTCGAAAGAAAAGCGTGATAAATATATTGCTCAAACCATGCAAGAAGGATCAAAAGTTACACCTGATCAAATAAATGGAATGTTTGAAGCTTTCTTCCAGAGTTGTAGAGATGATGTTAATTATGCGATGAACTATATCATTGAACATTTTGATAACATTAAAAAATAGTAATAATCTTTTTATCTTGCTAGTACTTGATCATTTTTCGTTTCTAATGAATTTATGATATTTTCAGCTATGATCAGTATGAAGACGGCGATATAATACTTTTGGTTGGAAGGATGATATTTGGAGTTAAATCTAAAGATCAATGGAACAGGGTATGATACATCAGTAAATTCAATTAATAAATTGCCATTTAACAAACTTCGAAAATATATTGATATGATTTATCCACATTGTTGTTGTGTTCACGAAATAAGTTATAATTTTTTTCAATTTATAGTTCAAAGAATTTTGGGAAGCTAAAAAAAATGATTTGAAAAATATGGATCTTCTAGAAGCATTACCATTCTTTGGTGAGGCTGGTGAAGAGTTAGAAATTCTTGAAACAGAAATTTCGAATTTTGAACAGAAAGTTAGAGAAATTATTGGACTCGACACTATAAATGAAGGGAAAGAATTACAAAAACCAAAAACATCTGGATCTGATACACAAAAATAAGTTTTAATTTAAGTTAACTAATTAATTTAAAAGAATATCAGAATCAATGTAAATAAATAATTGTTGAAATTTTATAATTGAAATTATAATAATACCTGATAGTTCTGTAAAAATGAAAAAAAATGTTTTAAATGTAAGTTTGATAAACATTGTTATTTTATTTTAAAATGAATATTATGAAGATCGATCATGATTAACTTTGTCGTGATGTTTCGATAGTTAGTATGGCAATTATAAATATTGTGTTGAGGTAATTTCCACCAAAGATTTTAGTGACATTGGGGATTTTAGAAATGTGGCGAATATTTTCTGGTCTACAAAGTGCTGCAACGGCTACTGCTTAGTGGTGAATAACTAGCCTGTCGATAGTATCCGGAATGATGGCTTGGTCTTTAGTGGGAGTAATTTTAGTTACGAGTGCTTCGGACCAATTCATTGTTGAGTTAGTGGGTGGCGTTACCTAGGCTTAGAGAGCTTATAGCTCCTTGTCTCTTCTTTTTTCGTCTTTAATCCAACACTATCCACGACGTTGTCAACATCAAACTAGACACATAGCACTGAATGATTCGGAGCAGAACGTAAACACGACCGATTCACACGAGTGCTTTTTTTATATTTTTTAGGCATGATACAGTCGCATATTGAAGAGTTTTCCATCAACGTATTCCGTTGTCTTTCTATTGGAAGATCAAAAAAGTACATTAACAAGTAAATATTTATTAGGCAATGAATTATTATAATTAATTGAACGACCAAACAAGGCCACTATCTTCAAAGGCGGTCGCAGTTTAATCGAGATCACGCTAAACGTCCTTTTGAAGATGATCAATTGTCAGTCGACTCTAGATTTTTAGCGTTTTTTTCTGATTGAGTTTTCCTAGGATCTCATGATAATTCTGGACAAGATTCATTATATCGGGTAGGAAAAAAAGATCATCTTCGAACGAGACGTTTATCATAATCACGATCAAACGAAGATGACCTTATTCAATTGTATAATTATATTGGACGTCTCGTTCTCGATGACCAATTATAGATCCTAAGAGTCAGCAAATTCAATATAAGTTTTTATCAAGCTCTATTTATTTATTGACTCTACTTTATTGTTGTAACAAAGCAACTACACATAAGTCGTATGCAACATAATTTGAACCTTACTTGTGCTTAAGTTTTAACAATAGATTTGGCTAAGTTACTACTAGGTTGGATTGGTCTGTTTTAAAAATTGGCAAACACTTATTCTTTTCAGACCATCCAGCCGTTCACTTAATAGTATAGATTGTTACGCCGTGACTACCTCACACCATACGTGTATTTAATTTGTGCTGACCGTAATATTATTACGCCTGTGTCTCGAGACTTAGGGCAACTCTTTCACTTATTTTTCTCAAGCGCAGTAACACATTAGTAGCACTACTTTTGTATTTTGATATTTTTTCATTGTTTTTATTCAGGCAGTCGACAGGAAACTATCATTGAAGTAGAAATAGAAATAAATAAAGTTTTCTCGATTCATGTGAAGAATAAGAATCAGAATATTGTCAATAAGTTTGGAATATTCAGTAATAAATAGAAGTGATTAATTAACTGTACTGTTGTTAACTATAATGTTAGTGTTAAACATTTAAGTGTAATTAATATTAAAAGTGACAATAAATTTGTGATCACTTAAAATAAATTTTTGTGTATTTAAATTGACTGAAATCCTGAAATTTATCCACGGCATGACAAGATATTTACTCCTCTTTTGAAGGTTTCTGATACAGCTACATGCTTAATGCTATAAGCAAAAGATTTATTTGTATCAACACCAGCTTTTTCTAGTTATGACTTGATCCAGTGTGCTACAGTTTGAGCCCCCCTTTTTAAAAGGCTGTATGCTATACGATCGTTTTTAAGATACTTTGTAAAATTTAGATATTTTACTATTGCTGAAGCGATGCAAAGACCTGGTTTATCCTTGAAGAATGAAATAAAACTAATTTTTGTTGAAGACGGCTGAGTTCGGTTGTCTTTATTTTGTCAAGTATTTTTAATGTAATACTTGTGTCTAATATTGAGGTAAAGTAGATAGCACTCGGAGCTATCTTACAGAGGTAAAAGTTTATTCTTTCTTTCGGATATGAATATAGCATTTTTCTTTCAAACTATACTTTGTATCATAGAACCAAACCTTTTTAGAATTGATTGAAGCCAAAAAAAATTTTCTTAAATGTTCTGTTTTTAAAATAACATACATTTGAAAAAGTGCATTTTCTTTTTATACTCGGAAAACGTATTATCTGTTGACAGATATACTCGAATAAAATAAGCAGGTAAACATACTACACATGAATTTTCAATAAATCCAACATTCTGTCTATAATTGTTTATAAAAAACCTATAAAATGAATTTAAAAAAATTTAAATAATTAAAAATTACGCATTTGTTTATAAAATTTATCCATAACTGATACTAAACAAAATTTTCAAAAAATTGTTTCATACTCTTCACATGAAGATATGAAACTTTGCTGTAGATAATATTCATATTAAAAAATAACTTCATATTAAAAAAATTTTTTTTTAAAAACTTAGATAGCCATTTTATAGAGCGGGAAAAAACTTATCTGCTCCTAAATTGGCTATAAAATGTGCCCATAAACTAAAAAAATTTAAGGGTGCAAAGTTCACGAAAAAAATTAAACAAAAAGACGCTTCAGATACTATAGAAAAACGAAAAATTTATTTTTTTCAAATTTCAATTGGAAAATGTTCAGAAAACGAGTCTGGACATTCCAGAATTTTTTGAGATATCGGAAATATTTTTTTTTTAAATGTTAATTAAAAAGGCGCTCAGCGGTATATTCTGCCAGAGCGCCCAAAATGCTCGATTTTCAGCGCACTTTCGCAGCGCTGTACATTTTTACCTGTCCACGATAGATAGGTGCTCTCGCGGACTTTTTTACACGGCTACTGGGCTAATAACATGATTTAAGTTTAAAAGTTGCAGAATTTCTTTTCTTCGAATTATGATTTTCACACGTGTCTGCGACGAAAATAGATTCAATGAAATATTCTTTCATGTAAAAATGTATATAAATTTAAAAAATATATGTATACATCTCGATGTACCCATGAAATCATTTTCATCTTTAAATCAGTGTACATACAAACCTTCGTAAATTTTTATACCGGCGTTTTATTTACATCATCAGCGACCATGGTGCAGTTGCTATTACAATTGCTGTTGTACGATTTCCACATTTGTCGACTAATTCCACTTCTCGATTCGATGAACTTAATAAAGGTTGGGAATTTTGAAGGGTTGTATCTAAATCAGCGCTACTTGGTTCAATAAATTTGCGGATAATGTTTACTTTAACCCCAGTCATGTGAGGAACACGACCAACATCATTTGATGTTATGCCTCTTTGTGCATTACTTGTGTTTAAACTAACAGTATTATTGATACATTTATCACTTATTAAATTATCATTTTGTACATTATCGTCTTCTCGAAAGTTATCTATATTAAAGTACAGTCAATTCTTTCTAACTTCTGACATTGGGGGTTACCAATTCCGAGAATGAGAAATAAGAAAGGGCCTTTTCTCACGCATATAAAAAGAAAAAAACATCTGTAACATTGTCTTTCTCTACACTCAGAGAAATTTCTGGTTCTCCCAACTACTTTAGAAAGTTAAAAAAACATCAAAAACGTGAAAGTAGTTAGGACTACTACCTCGAAGTAGTTGATAGGTCGAAGTTGTGTCAACTACCAAATAGTAGTTGGTGTAACTAAAAAAATATAATTAATGAAACTATTTTACAGAAGTTCAAAAAACATCAAAAAATGAAAATTAGTCAGGCCAACTGTTTAAAAATCGTTCTATCAATTACAAAAAATTAGTTGCCACAACAGCAACAATGTAGTTGACGTGACTATACGTTTGTTGTTGTTACAGTGATCATCGACTGTTATGATAACAATCCTAAAGTAGTTGGATGAACTACTAAGGAACGGTCGCATTGACTACGAAAATATAATTGAATTTATCATGTTTGTATGGTTGAGTGAACTACATTATTACAGTTCATAGAATACATATAAAGTAGTTGATTCAGCTTATTCTTTCTGGTTGCATTGACTGTACGTTGGTAGTTTCGGCAAATATCTTTTGGAAGTAGTCGGTACTACCATTCGTAAGTTGCTGTAATTACTAAATTGAAGTAATGATTACTAAAAAAATATTGTTACATGAAACATTCATTAACAGTTGTGTGAACATACATTATATAGTTATTTGCATTTTACATAAATAGTTGTACATACATTCATTTCACAGTTCAGTCAATTACAATATGATATTTCCAATAAACATTTTGTATCAGTTGCTACAACTACAGTTTGGAGTTAAATTGACGACATTTACGTAGTCAACAGACCACGTTTGAAATAGTTGAATCTTCTTCTTTTCACTAGTTGCATTTACTACGTATCAGTAGTACAGACAACTATAATTATAAGATTGTAGATACTACAAAGGAAAGGTTCCTTGGAATAATGGACCATAGTTATGGTAACAAATCAATAATAGTTTTATAAAATATTTATTTGGAGTTATACGAACATACAAATTGTCGCTTTTAGCACCACAATAAAAGTACTTCGTTGTGGAATCTTTTTGAAGTTAATAGAGCCATGTGCTTTACAGCTACGAAAAGTACTTTTATTCTGACAGCATAATTATAATATATTTATAAATAATTTATTTGTAATTTTTGGTACCTCCAATTATTATTGAATCTCCACAAAATTGACACTTTTATTCATACTAATGAATCCTTATTAAAAAGCCATGTCCTAAAATCACGATTGTATCGGTATCTTTTAAATGATTACTCACTGTTCAAATATCCGGATTAATTCTTTTGCCTCTCATATAAATGTTAATTTAATTTCCAATAAGTATCTAAATTATTTCACATTGTGCAGAATGTTTTACATGTTAAGCAAGCGTCAGCTTAAAAATAGTATGACACTTGCGAGATCGTTGCATTCAAATTATTTGAAAGTCCAACAGCACAATTAGTGGTTGAAGAAATAAATTTTAGTCCTTTGTTAACTTCAAGATCAGTAATAACCTGAAAAAATTTTGATAGATTTAATAAGAATCCGGAAACTGAAAAAATCTATTATAATAATTTCCTTTATTCCGAATAGAAAGTGCATTACTATGTCCTTTAATCGTTTATCCCAATCAATTAACTTCAATCCAAATGTAGATTGAATTGTGAATATGTAGAAAAAGATTCGTCAACCTTTTATCGTTCCTTATCATGATTCTTGTGTGTTTTTTTTTACAAAATCAATATCAAATTACTGTCATTTTGATTCATTATTCTTCATTGTTCTTATTTCCACTGCTTTCATTTTCATCACTATCATCAGGTTCTGAATCACTCAGTAGATGATCTCGGTCTTCAAGGGGTAATTGTGAACAAGATACATATAATATATCCACCTATAAATTTAAAACCAAATTGTATGATGATAATCTTCAGTTCATTTATTGTGACAATAATCACTATCAAATTCAGTAGTAGTTTATAGTAAATTTTATTCATATATGACTTTTTTAAATACAGTTTGATTTTAATTAATGGATAATTATGAAAACGATTCGAAATCAATCTATTTGAAAATTGTAAAAATGATAGTAAACTTACCCTACCAATTTCTTCTGATCGTTATGATTTACCGGTAGTGTTTACATTGGATTCGTAGGAACTCTTCATACGATGTTGTCAACAGAAGACTATGATGTTTAGCATCACTACGATATCCGTAATAGTCGTGGCAGAATGGCATCTAATCCTCACTTACTCGTATATTTTCTCATCAATAGCTTGACATTATGAACGCTAAATGAAGAGACGTAGATTATTGTAATTAAATGACTCAAAATTGATTATAGATATCTGAAATAAAAAACATTTTATACGGACAAATATATTTCAATGAAGATCTTCTCTCAAATACAGAAACTTTTTTCCATAATTTATAATTAACTTGAGTCCACTTTCACAATAAAGGTAAATATTTTAGCAACGAAAAATAGCAGAAATTTTGATATTACTATATAGATTGTAATTGGACATTATTTTTCATGTTTTTTTTACAATAATTAATGTACATGCAATACTTAATGAATTAAAATGATAATTTCAAAATAATACCTGCAACTTCAATTTTTATGATGAAATGATAGACTCCATCGAATTTGTTTCCAGTTATATTCACCACAAACACTTATTAATATTAATTTTCACTTCAACTACAATTCACAATTTTCTTTGTTCGGGAAGTCACTAAAGAAAAGATTCTCTTCTATTCGCCACCACGAGGTTTGTGCGTTCACAGTTTGTTGACGGGTATGCGATCGTCAAATTTTCACTACTACAAACAATTGTATATTGTATACTATTGATACACTAACACATGAATCGTCCCCACGAAAAAGATTTTGCGTTACAACGATCTTCAAACTTGTGGTTATAGTTGAACCGGACAACGACTGTTGCTTCCGCTTGGCAATATACGTCTACAAGTTTATAAAAAAAAACATACGAAACAATACATTCTTATTGATCAATAGTAAATTAACAAATCTGATCCGATGATGAAAGTTTTCAACTTTCGACAATTTTCTCTTCTCTAATAGTTCGTGGCCTAATGCTAACACTGGACAAGTCCAATTCTTGTAGTGAATAATACGAAAGTTTTATGATAGTTGACACCAGTGATGCTGAGACTCTTGACAGTTTCTCTTTATCTTTCAAAATTACTCGATCGAATAAAGTCTTACGATCATGAATGATATTGAATGGTTCTACAAAAAAAATCAGAGAAGTCGCAGAAAGTTTAGGAATTTTTATGGATGGATGAATGATGATGTTTTTTTTAATCTGGCAAATTTTTCAGTTAAAAATTTTGAGCACGACATAATTGCAAATGTGTCTTGAAATGATAGTTATTTAATAATATCTTCCCTAACATCATCATGGCGATTGCTAAGATGATCGTCTGGAGCTGATCGATCCCTTGTACCAATAGAATAAGGCTTTTGACAGTGGTATTCCAAATATTCCATGATTTTAAAGATGAAAATATCACAATTGTCGATTTCACAAGAAATAAATTTTTGATAAGTATAATTGTGATTAAAAAGAAAGCGTAACAGCTTTGAGTGACAAACATACGTTTATCGACATCACACGATCGTGATCAATTCTAAGTATAAAAAACCAATATTTATGTTAAAATTTTACGTATATTACACTTTGATGATGTATAAAAACTTAGAATTATAAGTAAAGGATATATAACTTTCTAATACGTTCCGCTGTTACAATAATACTAACAATAAAACTGAGGAACAAATATAGCATCGTACCAGCGTACATATATGTATATATATGTAGATATGTATTGTCCACGTGATTAAATTTTTTGAGTGACGCAGTACTATAGTGTGTATACGCATTTGTTGGGGTAGACAAAGATGCTTGAGGGACTCACGTCTTCTATACAAGCCAATGAAATGCTGATCTATGATACAGTCCACTGGTGGCGCTGCTGCTTGCTGACGCATGCAGTCCCTCAAGACAGAGTCTGGCAAGACGACGCCATATTACTCGATTTCTGCCTAAAGTCCCATGAGAACTAAAGGAACTGTAGTCTTGCCTGACTCTATCTTAAAATTAATTGAAATAAGGTTCTCGTAATATGTTGATCTATAAGGCGTCGTCCTTCCTTCAATTCAATAATAACATTATCACGCATAGAGCTCTATATTCAACTCTATGCTATTTGTAACAAGAAATTTAAATGATTTGCATCGTTTTCTTATATTATGATATTCTGTACCAATTCTGGATAATAATGATATAGGATGAGTAAAAATGTTGGGATAACTCGATCGAAGATGCACGAGAATTTTTCAACACTGATAAACTTTATTAAATAATAGGCAACAATAATCACAGTTTTACAGTTCTATGAGTGTACACCATGTTTCCCTGAGAA
>NW_023276555.1:0-33950 GCF_013357705.1 Chelonus insularis | reverse complement strand
GGTAATCCTGGAAACCAATGTTTTGTTTATTTATAAATATTTGATTTTTTATTAAAGATTCATCCACGTGACTGTGAGATCTTAAGCTTTATTGATTCAAGTAAACTTTCAATAATAAATAACATTCATAACTTTAACTACTTTTGTTTTATTTCAGTTCTTCCTTAGGTGTTCGCAATTACCCCACTCTCCCCTATTAGTTAGTCTCTGTAATTCAATTTTATAAGAATGCATGGGGATATACAATGCAAATGTTTTCTTAAATACCCAAGTAATATAATTAAAAATAGATATACTTCAGTCTACTTTTAGATGATATTTTGCAATTGATGTTTGATGTATTCAAAATAGTATATTGATAGCCAAAGGCACAAAATAAGGCATTTTTACCCAAGTGTAATATTACCGAGGATAGTAAACACCTATAGTCAGTGTTTTGACGTGGAAATCGGGTGATTAGAGTTTATGACCACATAGAAAGTTATTTAATGACTCGATAACAACGTATCGGAGATCGATATATAATGGGTATAATTTTGAGGGAATTTAAAGAGGAATAAAGACTAGTCCGGGCTATATGCAATGAAGATTTGTAATTAATTTTTTATCAAAGAAAGCTATAATTGGAAGCCATGTTCCGTTAAAAAAATAGTTGCAGCTTTTCAACAAATCAATTGTTTTTTTTTTTTTTTTCCAACTGACAGCTACACTATTCACTGATAAGTAAAAGCATTAGCACTCCTGAAAAATAATAATTTATTGAAAAAAAAATTCTTACAAAAAAATTCAATTTCTTATGATTAGTCATTAATAAAACTGACTTTTCATGTTTTTTGAAACATAGAAAATTTCTTTTCATTAAATTATTATTTTTAAAAGATATCCTATTGTGTTCGCGTGGTATACTTACAATTTTTTTTCAATATTTCCTCCAAAAATTCACATTTTTCTCCTGTTTTTACGTTAAAAAGATGGCGGACTTTTTCGAAAATAGGAGAACAAAGGTTTACTTTGGTGGGAATATGAGAGAAAGGTATCTTTAAGTTTTCTTTAAAGTATTCAGAAAGATACCGTTTTTTTTAATTTTTTTACTTGAGTACTCGAGTATGTGTCATTCCGTGAGTATAAAATTGTATCATAATGAAAACTCATCAAATATAATTAAAGTATATGACACACTTTAATTTATATCTAAAATTTTTTTATACGTGATATTTTTCTAATATAAACCATCCAGCATTAATGGTTATTCGACTTCATTAAAATTATGACTATTATATATAAATGCATTCATGGTATTCAATATTATCACTTCATTTTACTATTTCTATTTCTGGGTCACTACTACCATAGATAAATAGTACATTTCCCACCTGGGGAGGAATAGTAGTCTAGCTCAAACCACGTGTAAAATTACAACCCGAGCCGAAGGCGAGGGTGGTAAACACGTGGTTTAAGCTAGTCATAGTGCCCTCTTTAGGGCTGAATATGGTTTTTCGTCATACCTGCGTGGAAAGTTCAACCCCTCTCCAATGGAAAAGTGAATTTCCCGCGCGGGTATGACGAAAAATAGCTTTTCATTCTTAATGAAATCTTATAGAAACTTATAAAATATATTTTCATATACGTCTATTAAGGATATTATCTAAAATATCATAATATCTGATTAGTTTTTTATTAGAGTTTTAAGTAAAATGTTTATAGAGGGATTATTATATTGCATTGAAAATGAGAATGTAAAATAATACAGTTTTAATAATCAAACAAAATATGTCAATAGAAAAAGAAAAGATTAATCAAACAACTAACTATCGAAAGCCACAGAATAATAAGTATCTGTTATTGATGCAGTGGAAAGCTGTAAATAATTTAATCAATATATACTTACGTACTTTCGTTGTTTTTAAATGTTCAGTATCAGAAGTAATTTTTTGCATTTACATATCTAAAAAGAATCCTCAGATAAACCTGAAAACATGGAGCATATACTTGAAAATATTTTTTCCAGACCTTATGTATACTCCTCAAAATAATACTAATGAATTTGATAATGATTCCCAATAGTATATTTGGCTGACAAACAAACAACTTGAAATAAATGTTCCTAGTTAAACATTTTAATTGAAATCAATAAAATCCAATTAAATTTAATAGGACATAATTTGAATGTATTGGAGTAAGTTAGAAAAAAGGTTTCTACCGAGTTCTATAGGTAATTTTTTTTTTGATTTCAATTGGAAAATTTTCAATTGAAAAAGTAAACTTAAAAAAAGACAACTTAAATTTTATGTTTTAGTTGAATTCCATCAGAATCTCTATTAGCTTCCATTAGAAATAAACAGCTTTCTGTTAGAAATAAGAACGTAGTCAGGAAAATCAATTTTTTACAATAAATTATTATTTAATAATTATTTTAATATTTTTCTTAAATGTTGGGAGTCTTTAATATGTTTAGAGATTGATAACTCTAATTTATAGTTAAAAAATATCTCGAATAGTATAGGAATGGATACATTTTTTCAATTGGATCCTGTTAGAATCTCTTTTGATTTCTATAGGAAATCTGATTAAAACTCAATCGGATCATCCTATAAGATCTAATTAAAATATTTTTCAGACATTATTTTTATCTAAGTTTTTATTCGATTGAATATTATTTATTTTTAATTCGAAATGAAATAAAAATTATCTAAAAAATCCTGTAGAGACATGTTTTCAATTTACTTCAATATATTCCAATTCTTTCCAAATTGGGCAGATTTTTGTTCGATCCGATTAAATCCAATTCTAGGTCTATTAGATTCAATTGGATTCCACTGGTTTCAATCGAAATATTTAATCAGGAATATTATCAGATCATACAAGAAGTTATTAGTAAACTTTTATAATTCTCTTATCTAATATTATCAAGATGTATGTACGAATTTTCTTATAATAAATTATGCATAAAAAATTAATAAGGATAAAATCCAAAGAAATTTTTCATGCGTACACTTTGAATTTACTTTAATTACTATTTATTAATTGCTTACAATAAAAAAGTTTCTCATTCCTTGATTTCACTTTAAGCTCAGCTATATAATTATTGTAAGAACATATTGAATTGAATTATAAGAACTTATTGAAATATTATTAACCAATCAGTTCTCACATATTCCAATAGAATATATTCTTATATAATCTGATAAAACTGGTCAGTAAAACTATAAAAATGACTAGCTTGTAGCCGCGATTTCGTTCGCAATTATACTTTTTTACTGTGAAAAATAATACTTAACCGTGAGAACAAATTCGATCATTATAAAAATAAAAGACCGTTCAATCTAATACAAGGTTCTACTGCAGATTATATTCTTATCACTACTTTTACGATTTTAATTTACGATTACTTAAAAGACACTAATTTCTTATAGTCCTGTAAATTGAGATAAAAACATTAAGCTAATTGTAGCATAAATAAATTTTACTTTCTAGCCGGTTTTTAGTAAGGAAAAGAGCTTACTTTTATTTGTAAACGAAAACGCGAGTAGGCATTTTTGTTTATAAAAAATGAGCTTTTTTCATGAATTCTTAATTAAATATCTCGAGGCATGATGCATAAGATTTGTAGAGATTTTTTTAGAGAGTTAAATGAAACCAGTCTCAGATCTCTGTGGTCAATAGTTCTCGAGATTATCTAATTTTTATTAAAGAAGTAGCTGTTACGTATAAACAAAATAATTTTTTAAAGTCTTTTGTTTAGTATTTCCTATTTTTGATCCCAAAAATAGGAAAAAATTATTAAATTAAATACATTTGCAAAATGTAGAATTAAATGTGCGAATTGCACAGTTTATCAAGAAATCATTATAAATAAATTAATTATAATGTTTTCATCAATGTTCTCTCTCAGATGCACAGGTTTTAGCGATTGTTCTTGTTCCTCTACCATAACAGCCCATTGAACTGCAGTTGATATTTTTAATATCATTAATCAATAAAAAGCATGGAAGATGTCTTAGAATGTCCCGCCTTCCCCTGCACTTAGCCACAGGGCCTTTGTACAGGGTCTGTTTGCACAGTAAAGGCGGTCGTCTTATGTCTTAGGCCTGCAGGTTCCCTAGGTTCCCAAGTTGCCTTGGTTCCCTTTTGAGCCCCGAAACAGTCCCTGTCGATTTCCAATATATATATATATATTATGGTGGTACGAAAGAACGTTATTTCTGCCTTTGGAGATTCCGCTAAGCCCCATGGGTCCCCCCGGTTTCCTCAGCCTTAGGTAGGCAAGATCTATAGGCCTGGTGTCAACCTAAGAGGTCGTCCCAGTTCCACAAGAAATCGTCCTACCCTCGGAGATTCTACCGGTTACCTCAAGAGTCCTGGTTTCAGACTCAGCATCAGCAAGGCTGTACTACAATGGGGTGTCGCCTGGTTCCCCAAGGGCATCGTGGCAGCAATAGCACTTTTTGTACTATTCAGTCATCAGTACGATAGCTTACGCCCTTGACTGCCCTCTGAGAGGCCTCCCCGCTCATCGTGGTCAGAGAAAAGACTATATTATAAATGGGTCTTGTCTCAGCCGGGAATCGAACCCGCTACCCATAGTGCGCTAGGCTGGCACCTTACCACTTAGGCCACGATGTCGGTTTATATTTTTATCATTAGAAGTTTGCTAAAATTCATTTTTTAAAATTGGTCATATTCAATTGTTTATAACAAATTTTATTATCACTGACAACAGAAGTTAGTGCAAATTCACTTATTATAATCGGTGTCTTTAATTTAGTTAAAAAAATAATATCACGTTAAAAAAAGCTCAAATTCATTGAAAATATTCCGTGTTTAAATTTAATTTGTTATAAACAATCAATATTTGAAAAAAAAAGTCTATACTCTTTCTTACAAACTCCCCCCTATGTCTATAATGTTTATTGCAATTGGTTCAGCTGTTACGGAGATTAGTGCGCACAGATAAATACCAGACATTTATATTTTAGTAGAAATAAAAATTTGCGAATAACTTCTTATAGGATTTGATAGGATATATCTTTTAATATACATTTATAAACTGTTTTGTAGAATTATTCGATATAAGATTCTTTAAAAAATTTTTGATGAAAATTACTCATAATATTATGGCCCAATTTCGTCAAATTTCATAAAACCCTCAACTCTTTGTGATATTACAAGTACTTATCAATAAATTATAGATATGCCTATAATTAGATATTATTATTGTTAAAGAAAATTATTATTATTATATAAAATTATAAATAATTCTACCACGAAATTTTGTAAGATTCTATGAAAGCATAGGCTACTACTAGATTCTGAAATACTTATTGTCAAATAACATTTATTTTTTTTTGCCTAAATCTACCAGGTGGTATAAGAAACTATATTATAAAATCCAAAAAATCTCATTTATAAATATTTATGGATTTACTAGCCGGCTCTAAGATTATATACGGACATAATAATATTTATGATTCTATCATTCAACTTTACAATGAGAATTATTATTAATTAATGAAACACTATAGTGTGTATAAGCAAATTAAAGAGTAAGTGAATAAAAAAATCGAATATAATTTTCCTTTTTTGTTGATTTTTATCAATTAAATTTCTATATTTTTATTTCTAATTTTCAAAATAAAAACAAGCATATTATTATATATATGTTATATTAATTATGTTTTTTCTTTTCAAAAAAATTACTATAAATCTGTCATGAATTCGAATTCTATTATCATTCTAATGATAATATAATTTATATATGCGTTATAACCGCGATATAACATGAGACCGGACGTAACTTGATGATTATCAGTGATCATCTGACATATCTGTGAGGCAAAAGTTTTTTTTTCTCCGTATCATAATTTGTGTATAAATACACAAATATGTATATGTTTATATTAAACGTACGTCTGATTTACTAGCTAACAATTTGATTGTCTTTGGTATACATGTTGTAAAACATGTTAAATAAATAAAAAAGTTATAAAAAAGACTCTGATAAAAAAAACTTACAGCTACTGTTACGTCTCAGTAACAGAATAGTCTCTTTTTCGAGTCAAGACCCAATCGTCCTCTACTCACCATGGGTGCGGAGACCACGCAGAATATACTTTAGATGGAGAATTAAAGAAATAGGAAAGGTTCTTAGTGCTTTACAAACTACACTGGTGCATTTAATTTTCTCAAAGAAAGATAGAGATTTGTTTTTATGATAGTCAATTCTTTATTTAATTTCTGTCATCTTTTTACTCACTAAATTGTTTTACAGCTTGGCTAAACAGGTAGCTAGGTAGCAGAAGGTTGTATACGCGTGAAAGGCTGCAGTTGCTCGGTTTAGTTGACGCTTCGATTCTCGGTTCTCGGCGTTGGTGCGGCGTCTTTCGGCGTTGTTGAGATGATTTTATGGTTTTATGGCTGTCTTGGTGGAAGGTTGTCGTTGGCTCGTTGGAAATCTTCGTTGAAGCCTTCTAGTTGACTGATCTTCCTTCTTCTTACAGTCCAGATTTTTATTTTAATAATTTTTGTTAAGAGATAAATAAAATTGAAATAAACGAATTTAAATATGCAATTTGTTCGAGAGCAAATCCACGTAGGATTATTTAATCTCAGATGAGTATATTTCAAGCCCAAATATTTATCTTTGAATTTAAGAGTTGAATCAAGAATTAATTTAACAGGTATTCTGAGTTTGAAAAGTTATATCAAGCTGAGTTCGGATTTGCACCGTGCCCAGTAAAATTTGGAAGAGAGTGTCTCTTGCGTCCAAGTCCGCGCTTTTTAAGGTGCTTTTCGCGCATCCTTTGGAAGCTTTTAGATTGGCGTTCTCCAATCCAAAATTTTAATTAATTTAATTATTTAGGCCTAGCCCTAATTTCCTCCAATCATCTACGCAAATTTTTCCCTTCTCCTTTTTGGTCAGTGTCCGGCGCATCTTTTGGCTCTAGTGCTCCCCCACGCAGGATTCACCTGTGCTTACTTAGCATGCGCCTCAAAGCTATGTCCCCCACATGGTTTTTACCTGAGCTGTCATTGCGTAGACCCTTGCGCTGCTATTTTTTATTATTGATTTTCTTGTAGGTTTTCTTTACCTGCTTACCTTCCTTCTTCTCTGTGTTCCTGATATTTCTATTCCTTTGCTTCCACCGTTTTCTTGTTAAAGTTTTTATCAATATATAAAAATTCAATCTTCAAAAGGTTTTTTTTCCTTTCCAAGTCATTATTATTGGCTTCTAATGTAGAAGCACTTTTACCCTTATTTTTAGTTTCTGAAGTTTGAGCTTCTCTATCTTTTTTTTTAGCTTCTGAAGTAGAGACCCTTTGATTTTTATCCCTAATCACTGAAGTGGAAACACTTTTACCTTTATTGTTAATTCCTAAAGTACTAGCACTTTTATTTTTATTAGCCGCAGAAGAATGTTCTAATAGTCCAGTCATATTAGATTTTAAATCGTGAAATCTTGAAATGGATAAAATTTTAATAGACTATTTGTAGGGGATGTAGAATTAGTTTCCCCTAAAAAAAAGTGAGCTCCGACACCGGGCAAGGGTTGAAATCACCCTTTAAACGCTTTTTTATGCATTTTTTCATGTTTGTTCTCATTTTTTTCGAGAACTATAACAGATATGAAAAAATATTTTAAACAAAAGTTCTAGCGGCTACAATTTTACATAAAAAAGTCTACATCTTCGCAACCTTACCTGTAACAGGTAAAAAGTTATTGACCTCTAAAGGTTGGAAAAATTCAAAACAATGAAAATATTGAACACCCTTTGGGCACGATACTGCTGTGAGAGAAACAAAGTGATATGTCAGCGCTTGTCACACTGAAATAGTCTATTAAAATTTTATCCATTTCATGATTTCACGATTTAAAATCTAATATGACTGGACTATAAGTCACTCAGCTCTGAGGCGCTTCTAACAATATTGGACGGTGGAATCGAAAATCTTTTTTTTCCTTTGATAGCCTTGTTTAATTCCTCCTCAGTATCTGCACGGCCAAAACAATTTATAAAATATTTAAAAATATTATATTATAATCTATACAATTTTTATAATAGGTTAGCCAAAATTAATGTATAATTATAAAATTCCTTTTTTAAATATGCAATCTTGATCTATAAAAAAAATAACTGTCTTACATACCTGCTACGAGTAAAATTACCCCTTTATGGGTAACTCCATCAATATTTATATGATATTGTTGTGTGCTATTGTAATTGTCAGCATTAAATTTCATTATATTTGTCACGGGCACTTTTTCTCTCTTTTTTGTGGTGTCAAAATAGACATATGCCCACTTTGCATTGTTCTCTGCCATTACATCAAATTACATTAAATAATCCACAGTATGAACAGTAATATATTCTATAAAATTAGTATTTTATGTTTGTTATTAAGATAAATCTTTATCAGTGCGAAAAACAATTTATGAAACTTTTTAATGCAAATAATAACAAGAACGACTGTACTCAATAGTAATTACGCAGTAGAAAACATGGAGATAATACACAGTACAAAACCGTCCTATACCCGAGTAGAATTTATTTTTGGGAAAGAGTTCGCATCCAATTCAAATTTCCTAAATTCAAGTTAGGCACCAAATGGGATACCACATTAGGCCCACATTGGGAATGTAACGCTTGTCCCTATTAGGACCAAGTGAGGAAAGCCTAATTAAGGCAAGTTAAATATAAAAACTAAGTTTTGTTTGATTATCTCATTTTTTATGATTTTATATTGTTAAAATACTAATTATTAAACGTATTATAATTAAATTTCCGCGAAAATACAGATGCTGAAATTTGTTCCTTGGGGGATTCGAACCTACGATCGCTAGCTTGCTCGCATCTGAGACCAGTGCCTTTACCCGCTCGGCTATTCATTTAATTAAAAATTATTACTATTATATTAATATGAACGAATCCACATGTATAATCTTTTAAAAGATTTATGTAAATCATTATTTATTTTAAATCTCCATAATAAATAATGTTAATGGTTTAAATATTTTCATGCGTTTTAAATTATTTATTTTTTCTGAAACTACAATATATTTCCAGTCAACATAATTCAGTTAAGGTTTAATAAAAACAATTAACTATTGTTTAAAGAAAAAACAATATCTGAAAATATATTTATTATTACAATACTTTGTTATGGGAATCTAAAGAAAATACTTAATTTAATAGAAAATTTTTATATTGTTACAAATTCATTTAAATTCATCCTCACAAAGTTTTTATTTGTTCTTTAAACATTTTAATGAGGATAATGTAATATGTGCCTAATTTAGATGTAATTTTTGTTAGCCTAATGCGGACCTGATAAACATTTCCTAATAAATGACGAACTAAGACATCGTTTCAGTCAAGTTTATAAGGTTGTAATTGGGAAGTTATTGGGTAGTGCGAAATTGGGCAAATTTTACTTCATCCTAAAAACAAATTGATCAGGCATAGGTTGGGAATGCCTAATTTACGCTAACCCATTCAATTCCCAATAAGGGCCCAATAGGTATTTAGGCATGCCTAAAATAAATTCTACTCGGGTAGGACTTATGACGTTCATAGCTTCCATGAACAAACGTAAGGTCGCGCTGCAAGATTATTCCAATTACCGATATGACTACGATTTCCGTGGCGCCACGGAAACGTAGTCTCCCCCTTTGGTGGTTCTTGTTTATGTCCTGTTGCTCTTTATTAGAAGGGGTGCGCTTTAAGTATTTCTTATTTCAAAAAGATTTTTTTCAAATTACTGACTAGATGACCTCTAAAAGGTTATCTTTTAATGAACGAGAACGTGATTCTGATTTGTATGGTTTTGATTTTCCTTCTGATAATGATTTAAAATGTTCTGATTTATATGAAAGTTTAATTGTTGAAGCAGGCTCATCGGATTGGATAATGAAGAAGAATAAAGATAAAGTAAAGACTAAAATAAATGTTGGTAATATAGTTGATAATTATCACCTATATTACCTAATAAAATAAACCGATAATATCCAATAGATGCCAATAAATAATTTATAAGAATAAATAGAAAATTGTTGGGTCTATCGGAAGAGCAAAAAATGACATAAGTATAAATTATAATTTATAAAAGTTAAAAAATTCTTATCTACATGTATGAGAATTTGTAAAAATTAATAAGACAAATGCAAAGGAATTCGGTAAGAAGTTATGGGAAAATAATAATTTAAATTTTCTGGTTTAACTTTGAAAAGTTTATAATCGCGAACTCTATTAGAATTTATAAGAATTAATTGGTAAATAAAATATTTAATTTTCTCACTCAGTTTTGTAAGAATCTATAGGAAATTATGGGCAAATGGTATCCAAAAATTCATCAACTAGCTTTATAAGAGACTATGAGAGCAAATATTGTCAGAATCTATAAGAACTTATTGGAAAATAGTATTCATATATTCATCACTTAGGCTTATAAGTATCACAGTAATTTATAAATAAATGATAATAATATAAAACTGATTGAACTTGTTGGTACCACATTTAAATGGATTCATTTTAGAAACATAGAAACAAAAAGTGACAAAAACATCTAAAATTATTACTTTATAAAGTAATAATTAATTTATAAAGACATAATTTGTACAGTAATATTCATGTTGGCGATATATGATCTGTGATAGTATTAAAATACGTAACAATGATTCTGAAATTATTGATAATAAAAGTAGATGGCCTATATTAATTCAGCTTCATCACAATTTATAAAAATATTTGCACTGTCAAAAAAATATACTATTTCTGCAGGGTATCCGGATATAGCCTCAAGTTATATCACCTTCAGAATCGTCAGTACCATCGCTAGTACAGCTGTCTAAGCGGAACTAATTTGGGGACACAACGAGACACAGGTATATGTATCCGATACATAAAATTAAGGTACGTGTGTCCTTGCAGACAGAATAGACAAATCTAAAGATCCAACGTAAATGGGCGCTTACAGACAGGCCTTTTACACGTATTGACCGAACCTTTATATGGGTAAAAGTATACCTGTTGACCCAAACTTGGTCCCGATTTTTAATCCAGGACTGAATTTCTATACCAGTCCCTCTTCTCTGGTCCTTGGAAAAAAGAATATTCGTTCAACAGTTTCTAAGTGACAACTATGCACCCACAGTTTTAATGGAAACTTCGTAAAAGCTAGTACAGATTGAAGATTTTGAAATAATTTTTTCATCCGTTTTAGTGATACTGCTCAACATACATTATTTCAAGTGATAGTACAAAATTTTACTATTAAATTATTTTCATTAATATTATAGTCAAGTGTAATTTGTTCATTAACATAAATTGGATTAGCATTCTTAAAATGTCACATCAAAAACAACGAGGTAGTTACAAAAGTTCATTGGCTCAGGGTATTCCAAATGCAATTGTTAATCCAAGCACTTTATATCGCTGGCAAAAACGTCGTAAACAAGGTATAAAAACATTCATAGTTAGAATTTATTTAATATTCTGTAAAAACAATGTTTTAAGATTGTTTAAATTCTAATAAATGATTCCCTCTAGCAAAAAAATTTCAACGACTTATGTTCAATATTCCAATTTCATTTGGAGTGTTCCACTAGAAATATACATTAATTTGATTACTAATATATGAAAACTAATAAACAGAGTAATATTCAATAAGAGATATTCTATTTTATTTAAAAGTCATGAAAATTATAATTTTTATAATTATAGTGGATATTTGTATAATTATAGTAGTTTTACAAAAGCACATTATATCTTAAGTGATAGAATTGAAAATATTCAATAAGTGCTTATAAAAAATTATTAAATTCATTAAATTTATTTTGACAAATACACATGTATGCATACAATCAGAAAAGTTTCTTGACACCTAATACATGTGATTTATTATTATTTTAATACACCTACATACTTTTTGTCTTTGCGATTGATCCAATATATTCTTATTTTTTCTTATAATTGTAAAAAAATTCTTATTTGATTGTATAAGTTTTTTTTGAGAATGGATCAGAATTACGTTAAGAGTTTCAATAACAAATTATTGGTAAATAATATGGATAATTCTATACCAAGTTTTGTAAGATTCTATGAGTATATGGAACAATATCTTATTAGAACTTTTGGACAAAAAATACTTATAATTTGGATTATAAGCATTATAATTATATCAATTGATCTTCTAATTCGCTATAAAAATATATCGTATAAGATTTTATAAGAACTGATTGGTAAATATATATTTCTAAATATATTTATTCCTGGTAATGAATGAAATTTATTTGCCTGATTAAATGAAACTTGTGAAAATGATTCAATCAGATTGTAAGTATGAAATTTAAAGAGCTAATAACACTATAGTATGGTAACAGTTATAATTAGATAATTATACGTTCCTGATTACAAAAACTTATAGAAAATATTCCCATACGATAAAAAATATAATAAGCATAAATCTTATACTTCTAAAATATCATATAAATGTCTTTATATAATCATCTACTGATATTATTTTTCCATATGATTGCATTGGAAGCAATAGATCTGATTATTTTACCGGATTAACGAATCAATGTGTATTAGTAGTAATGATATAAGCATCTATAAATAATAGGTATACCTATTATTTTATAAATACACATTAATAGTATGTTTCATGATAATATTTAAAAATTCCAAATTTTTGCTCAATTGTGAAAATATATTTCTTTTGGATATGTTCAGTAAGATCGTATTTATGAAAATTTCATGCATCAAAATTCTAAATTATATGTTAATAAAATAATTGTTTTCTTTTCAATTACTTTTCGATGTATTTTTTGTTAATTTATATTTCGCACTCAAATTTTTCAATGATTGCATGTTACAGGTCAAGAATATCAAGATCCTATGTCAAGTAATAATGACAGTAACAATGAAGCTAACGATACTACGGAAGAACAGTACATGGTTCATCTATCGGATTCTTATAATCCTGAAAATCCTGAATATACTTCGAATTGTGAAGAATATATAATGATAATTTTGAATGGAACATTCTCTAAATTTGCACATTGATGAAGAATCGGACAAAGATTATAGATGAAGTTCAACAAGTAATACTTAATATGATAAAACTGTTGGCTGGTCCGGCTTTTAAAAATTTAAATACGTCCAAGTACTTTATGAAGAAATATTTTAATCCACCAGAAAAAACTATTGTTTATTCTTTCTATTGTACTTCATGTAATGTTTTACTCACTGAATCCCTTCCAAAATCAGAGTTAAAGAAAGTTACACGCAGCAACATGTGATAAGTGTTCTAATGAATATACAATAAGTTTAAAAGAAAGTAATTATTTCATGACAATTGATTTAAAGTATCAACTACAAAATTTCTTAGATAAAAAATCCAACCGGGATATCATAGATGATTATTTGAAGGTTCAAAAAAAAATCAAAGTAAAAATGTTTTCTGTGATATACAAGATAGTGAAAGATACATCAATGATAGTTTTATTAAATCTATGGAAAAAAAAGGAAAAATAGTATTGACCTTAAACGTTAACATAGATGGATCACCACAATTTGAGAGTGGTCGCCACAGTTTCTGGCCAATCCAATGTATCATCAACGAAATTCCAAAAGAGTTAAGGTTTAAGTATATATTTCTCGCAGCGTTATGGTATACAAAAACAGAACCGATTCCTGATTTTATGAATTTATATTTGGAAAATTTCATTTATCAAATTCAAGATTTGATGGAAAAAGGAATCGAGATTGTAGTAAAACCTAATTACACTGTAACTTATTTATTTAAAGTATTTAGTTTCCCGATCGATTCAGTTGCTCGTCCGATTCTCCAAAATAGAACGCAATTTAATGGTTATTTTGGTTGTAGCTGGTGCTACATGAAAGGTACATACATTAAACGTGCAGTGAGATATGTATTGACGAAGGATGACATTATTTTAAGAACTCATGATAAATTCTTGACAGACGTTATATGATTACACAACTATCAGCGACCAAGAAAAATGCCAAATTTACTTGGAAAGGTGTAAAGGGGCCGAGTATACTATCATCACTGTCTGGGTTTGATTGCATTTGGGGATTTCCTCATGATTATATGCACGGAGCTCTTTTAGGTGTAACGAAACAGCTATGGGAATATTGGGATACGAATTACTTTAATACAGCTGGTAGAAAGATAATAAATAATCGACTATTACAAATAAAACCACCAAATGAAATTCATAGAGTACCACGCGTGTTATCAAGAAAAAAGCTTGGAAAGCAACCGAATGGAGATCATGGTTATTGTTTTATAGTATACTTTGTTTGACAGATATTTTACCAGAAGAACAATTAAAATCATATAAAATGTTAGTAAAATCAGTTTATACATTACTATCAACAAAAATTACAGAAGACGAATTATTGCAGTGTGAACTTGATCTTTGAAGTTTTTTAGATGATTGTGAAAAGGCATATGGCCAAGCTTTTATGACTTTCAACATGCACTCACTATCGCACATGCCGGAAAGTGTTCGTCAGAATGGTCCACTTTGGGCCACATCCGCCTATCCTTTAGAAAGCAACATCTTCCATGTGAAACAAGATATTACTGGTCCAAAAGGTGTTTTAAGTCAAATAGCTAATCGAATGTTGAGACGAAATAATTTACAAGATAGTATATCCATTGCACCAGACAATGATGCATGGAATTTTTGTAAAGAAATAATAAATAAGAGAAAAGAAGTTTCATCTAATTTCATGAGGAGCGGTGATGGAGCATTGTTAATGAATACTATAAGACGAAAATCACATGGCAATGACAACACATCGTATACTCGGTGTATATATAAAGGTACATTATTCGGACGTTTTGTGGAAACGGAAACAAAAAAGACGGATAACACTGTTGTATATTTTGGAAAAAATATCATTGGAAGAATAATGAATTTCCATTTAGAACATAATAAAACTTATTTAAGTGTTGTAATCTTTCAATTAAAACCATGCGATAGACTAATCATATATTTAAAATAGAAAAGAGAATAATAAGACCGAAGTCGTGCCCATAAGTGACGTCAAAAGTAAAGTTGTATATATTATAGTACAGAAACTTGATTCAACAAATGAAAATACATACCGAATTCTATCGAAGTTCAATAGACAAATATTAAAGAAAGTATATGTATTATGAGATATATAAATAAATAAATAAAAAAAACGTAACGTATTAACAATCTGTTTATTATCAATAAAGCACAATAACTACTAATGAAAGAAAACTATCCTGACGAGTACACTTCGTTGTTCAACAGAAATATTAAGAATAAACTGAAATGCCTAAGTAGCCAAATCAACGTAAGACTGACAACAGACTTACGTATAACAGCTAGGGTTTGTCATTTACGTATGGATCTGATGTTTTTCTGAAGCAGACGAATGTCACGGTTATTAGATAACCGTCAGAACAATTAAATGTAAGGAAGAGATAGCAATCTGACTAAGCCAGGAAGCAAATGAACGTAAGTCTGACGGAAATTCTTACGTCAAGGCTGGCTACTGAGGTGAATATATTGCCTATAAGATTTCACGAACTGTATTATGCAGTATTGAACAACTGATGAGCTTAATGTTAGTTGTATTAATCATATAAGTAAATAAAAAAAAGACTTATTCTGAGAAATATTTATTGTAATGTAAAGTGACATATGTTTGTAGTAAGAACATATTATCGCTATTTTTGAGAAGATCCATTAACTACAATAATTATTGAAAAGACAAGTTAATATGATTTTTCAATTATTAATGAGTTGTCATTTTGTGAACACTCAAATACTGTAATAATTAAACTTAATTTTTTATATTTCTATTGTATTGTTGAAACTATGAGGCTTCAAAGATTTATATGATACAGTATTAAAAAACTAATGTGCCTAATGTTGATATTATTAATCATACAATTAAGTATAAAAAAAGACTTATTAAACTTAATATTTGCTTTAATGTAGATTGATGAATGGTTAATGTGTACTATATGATAAATTAGTTTTTATTTTGAAAACTTCAAATACTGTTTTACTCAAATGAATGTTCTTAATTTACGTTGTATTATTTTAAGAATAATATTTTAAAAAAACTAGTATTATGCTCTATTCAAAACCTAATGTAACAAATGTCGATATTAATGTTAGTCGTATGTTTAAGATAAAAAAACTCTAACAGAGATATTCCATTTGGTGTTTGTCAAAAATAAATTATTATCTTATTAAATAAGCTCATGAATATTTCAGAATCTTTTAATGATTGAATTAAACTTTTGTTCGATTTTAGTTTTATAATTATTCATTAATAAAAAAAAATCGTAAAAGAACAATTTTATGAACACATACTCTTATACTCACATTCATCAAATGATAATCATTCTCAGGTTGTTGATAAATACTTATACATCAATAACAACGTTAAATCATAACTCATTATTTGTTTATAATTCATTTATTTTATCTTTATATACATTTATACAAAAAACTTTTATGAAATTTACTTCTTTCTTTATCACACAAGTTTTCTTATTCAATGGATAAATGGTATGGTGTAGCAATAATTAGAATACTGAATTGATATTTTGTTAGATAGAAGGACTTACTCTTGAATGTTTTATCATCTATTACATTTTCTAAAAGTACAAGACTCACGATAGTATTTACGATTCCTTCATTATTGTCTATTTTACCTTCAAATTACCATGAGCATTAATTGCAATCATAAAAAAACATATTATATACTCTACGATTAGCATTATGGCAGAAGTAAAGCAATCGCATCACGTTTTAATAAACCGAGTTGTTGATTCACATTTATTGGTGAATTATTCGGATTAAAATGAGCAGGACGATTATCGATGTTGACCAAAAAATCATCATGTTCAATACATAAATTATGCATATCACAACAGCATAATATAAATTTAGCATCTTTTTCTGCAGTGTAAAAGTCAATACTATTACAGTGCTATTAAAAAGTCTGTAATTATAGAATGTACGATGAGTTACAAAAGATAAACAATAGAATCAATAATTAAGCGCTTTTTAAAAACGCTTTCGTGTGTATAAAACCACCTTAATACGAATTTACCTATGACAACTCGAACACATGCAATTTAAACCTGTACTTTAACCCGCTCGACTACACCCATAGAAGATATTTATTACTGTTAGAAGTTATGTCATTTTTTATTAAGAGGATCATATAATCCACAGTAAAATATAGATTGAATTGGTCCCATTACATTCCTTTATAATTACATAGATTTGTTAACTGTGAAAAAAATTTTTTTGTACTGTAACAAAGCTATATTTTATAGTTACGATGAAATCTCATCAAAAACACCCCCCTTCTTTTGAGCTGTATAAAAATGTGCGTCAAGCGTGAATAATGACACTGATGGAACACAAAAAAGGCTGACATCATTAAACATCTACATCTAAGAATCAACAATATTTGAAATGAATTATTTTTTCGGTTTTGTTTTTCAAAGTTAAGTCCATTAGTAGATAGACTATGAGAGTTCTACCGCACTTTTTTTTTTCTTGGGATGCTGCGGTAGAACTCTCATAGCTGTGCACGCTAAAGTGGGGATAAATATTGTGGTAGAACTCTCATAGCTGTGCACGCTAAAGTGGGGGGTGAAAGTGTCTGTAAGGTTTTCATGGTAGAAAGCTGTAAACGTGAAAAGTGGGGGGTAGGGGGTGTCTCTAAGGTTTTTGTGGTAGAACTCTCATAGCTGTGCACGCTAAAGTGGGGGGCGAAGCCGTCTCTAAGGTTTTTGTGCTAGAAAGCTGTAAACGTGAAAAGTGGGAGGTAGGAGGTGTCTCTAAGATTTTTTGTGGTAGAAAGCTGTAAACGTGGGGGAGTTCTTGGGTTTGTTCAGGCGTGGGAGAAAATCTGACTATTTCAAAAAAAATTAGTTTTTTCTATTCTCGATTCGATCAACTCGCCGTGACCATTATTTGGCGTGTATTCGAGTTGAGAGCGGTGAGATATATTCAAGTCATTATAATATTGGGGAACATAGACTGTCACGAGAAGATTCTACATCAGCATGCTTCAATACAATGTTTATTCATGGATTAAAAATGGATAATAACCACAATCATCAGAATCAAGGAGCAATTGATGATTTCTTGTATGGCATCGATGAAGAAGCAAGTTCTTTAGGAGGAATCATAGGATACAAAGGCGGATCAGTTGAACGAGACAAACTCACATTCTTGGGAATTCAAAGTTATAATATTGAGAAGCTTGGATGTCCAAAATTCGAAATATTATATAATCAATTGCGAGAACAATGTCCGGACTTATTTGAAATAATGGAAACATTGGATTGTCTTCAGCATGATGAATTGAAAGTTCGTAAGGGTGAATCAACTCCTAGAATTGCTCATTGTCCTAAGAAGGAGGTTTACGCTTTCAATCAATTTCTTTTAGGAAATATTTAATAATTATGTTTTTAAAAAAATGTATATGTTAATGTTTTTTATAAATATGTATATTGAAAAAATGTATCAAATATTGTATATAATTTTTTCTTTTTGAATAAACTGTAAGATTAATGATATGTATGCTTTTGAATTATTTTAAAAAAAGAAAAAATAACCTCTAATCCTAAAATATTTCTAAGATTTTTTTTTTTTAAAGAAATTCAACTCTTTTTTTTTTTAATTTTTTATTTGTATATAAATATATAAATGATTACAATTTTTAAAATAAAACTTAAATATAAACATATAATTATTTTTTAAATCAATTCTCAAATTTGTCCACTTAATGGTTTATATTCGACTATTCTATCATGTAAAATTAAACAGTATGCAGTTGTACTCAGAGGAAACACTTCAGTAGCTTCAAATTCAAGACGAACATCGACTGGTCCTGCTTTAATAGATTCATTTTGCCTTGAACAATCTATTACAATGAATGGTCTTCTTTCCATAAAATTCCCTTTATTTAAGTATGGTCTTTTAATGTTTTTACTATAATAAGATGAATAAAAATTCGTATACATTTCATACAAAAGTGCATATTTACTATTTAAAATATCAATATTCATGTTAGCATATGGATATTGCTGTGAATTTAAATAAACAGCAAAATCTTTAATTTTACAATGATCAAATATATCAGCACGTTTTGATAATTTATTTTTACGTTCAGTTTGTTGGTTTCTCTAGTTGATTTGTTGTCTTCACAGACCAGATGTGTTTCGTTGTTATAGGTAAAGATGGATATTCATATAGCTCCCATGATCTGAAGGGTATCGATATCGATGGATCTTTACTGATGTAACTTAACATATCAAGTTTCTTTGAATCAGACATTGTAACATATGGCACTAACCATTCAATTTTATCAAGAGTAATTTTTACATTTTCAGCCGCTGTATTAGCTATTTCAGTTTGATGTATTGCATTCAAGTCAGTGTTAGCTCTTATGAGTATTAGCTCATGTTTACAGTTAACAATGACTTGTTTATAATCCTCAGCAAATCCAAATAATAATTTTAATGGTATGATGACGTCAAAATTTCCATTGGAATCACATAGTTTTTTATTATCAAGTACCATTCCACTGTTTTCCAAAGAATATTCTTGCTCTGGTGTAAATGATGGAAATCCCTTCATGAGTGTTGTAATGCCCACATTTTTACTACGATCAATTTCAACTCCATTTAATTCATATCTCATTTCTTCAAATAAGAAACAAGCAAACATTGTTGCAAGTAAAGATTTGTTTGATGTAGCACTCCCATTGTCTTTTGTAAATTTACCAGTGATATGAATTGAACTTTCACATGGTAAAATACATAAATCTTGATGTTGTACAGCTATACGTATCTCATCATTGTTTTTATATAATGATTCGGTTATTTATTTTTATTATTTCTCAGCTTATGTATTAATTATTCATGAACCTTTACAATGTTCTTTAATTGATTGTTTAATTCATTAGGAGATAAAATGATTTCACAGCGAATTTAATTGATACAATATAAAGCGCATAAGGGCTGAAGAAGGTGGAAAAGAAGAAAGAAAAATAGAGATAAAAGATTTCCGGAAGTTACTGACTGAGTGACCGACTCTAAATTCGTTTACACTTGTGACATTTGTCAGGATTTATCCAGTGTGATGGACGAGAAAAGGAAGAGCAAGAGCGAAACTCACCCCTTGCTCTGTTAAGTTTGACAACATATGGTCGGACTTGAGGATGAAAAACCGAGAATGAAGAAGGACACAAAAAAGAGGGATGTTTGTACATACGCGAATAAAGGGCAAGGCAATATCAGGAAATAGAGAGGAAGGAGAAGACAAAAAAAAACGGGAAAACGGGAATCCTAGTGGAATTTTGTGGTGATACTGTGGTTGTAAAGACACGAGATGTATCTACCGTTCAGTGGGTCTATGGAATCGATCACTCAGTGTGGAATTAAATTACTGGTGATGTATTGAATGTGTTTGGGATTTTCTATTTGATCAATGGTCCTCTACAAATAAATTGATTTAATTGAAACTTTTAATGAATTCACTAAATCATTCGTAATCTATCATTTGGTCGTCTGACGGTAATTCTACTGTTTGATAAAATATCATCATAAAAAAACTTCATCATCATATGTAATGCAAGATAGTTACTTACTTAGTGTGACATGAAATCTTGAGGGTAATTGAAATCTGTTCTTTATTTATAAATTGTAAAGCTTGGTTGATTGGGGAGAATAATTAATAGTTGGTTACATTCATGAAACTTTAGTAATTTGGTTCCTACTTTGTAAAATACCTCAACTCTGATTATTTTGGTGTTTCAAGATTAAATCAGTTTGAAAGACATCTATATTACGATATTATGATAGACTAGTCTCAACTATATTGCTTTAGACACTAGAATATTTAAATAGTTTTCAAGCATTTTAATTAATAAGTCAAATGAACTTGAGGACAAAAAGGTTATTTAAAATTGAAAAATCTAGATTAGAATTTTATTTTCTTCTAACGGTAATATTGTAATTTATTCAAAAAGTTTGCAAAAACCTGTTTCATATTCGAGCAGCTTTAAAGAGTTTTTCTGGAATTTAACGCGTAAGATGTCTAGCTAACTTTTTGGAGATATAGCTTGGAGTAATCCAAGCTGGATGTAACGAAGATTAATTAGTTAATGGCGAATTGTTTGGTCGCACGATACGACATAGAACATGAGGTAGATTTCAACAGTCGCGGTTTTCACAAAAGGGTGCGGATAGCATTGATGGATCATGGTTGAAATATTGGATGGTAGTAATATTGAAGAGGCAAATGTACAAGAAAGACAAAGAGATGTCTATTTTTAGACAATACGTGTCTTTATCATAATATCAAGCTCTAGATTGGAGACAATGACATGGCCAGGAAAGTCAGTGACATGTCTAGTAGACTTCTTTTCAAGTGAGTTATGTCTTGATGAACAATTTTAAGCAAGTGTGATGGGCACATTCGTTACAATTGTCTCTGAATCACAGAGTTGATGGTAATTTAGCTGAACAACAATGCGTCTGCTGGGCTGGGTTCTGGATATGTCGTATCAACTACACAATGGTAGAAACGCTTCTTGCTCACGTGGGTGAAGCCTGTTCTCGTGGATTTATTTGTCTGGGATGCGGATCCTCCAAAGAGGTGTCTGTGGTCTCGGATGATGCTGAAGGTGCGATAAAAGGGCGCGCCACGATTAGGTGTATTTATTGCCAACTTCAGTCTTCTGTTTTAGTTTTTTCTTACATCCCAGGTGTAGCGAAATAGGCGGCGGAATACACAGGAACGGATTACCACTTAAAGTGACCGTAACAAAAAGAAGGATGAGGATAACAGCTTATCTTAATACTCAACAATTTTATTCTTTTTCATTTTTTTTTTTGCTATTATTATTATTAAAGGCATCTATATCTTTAAGAAATAATCTTGACTAATGTTTCTGATGCTAAGAATAATTATTATCAAGAGATCTAAATACTTGATACAATTTTAATTATCTGATCTTCATGTGAGATGATATATGTACTAGTTAATTCTCTCTAAAAAGAAGTTTATCTCTAAGATATTGTGAAGAAAAAACTATTGAAAAAAAATTCTTCAGAAAGGAAATTATCTTAATCTGATGAGGATTAAAAAAGTATAAATTTGAGATTAAACTAATTAATTGAAAATAATTATCCTTTAGATCTCACCAAAACACTCTAGATTTTTCTTATCAAATGATATATAGCTCTTTTTTCAATTTAAACATTATAAAAATGAAATTTAGCTAATGTGCACATTGTTAGGAGTTTTTTTTGTCCGGAACCTTTTAATAGACATTAACAAGAGTATTTACGTTGACATAAAAAGCTTTGGATCCTGATTGGCCGTTGAAGGCATCAAAATACTTTCATGAGTTGTAAGAAAACAAGCAAAAAGACAAACCAAGTGAGACACTAGAGTACCAAGTAATGTCATTGTCGTCTTGTTCGATCGTTCAGAAACGCCGGAAGCCATGATTCGATAGTGGAGAGAAGATGTCTTAGGGTCTTGAGAGAGATTCTCTTTGCAAGTTATGGCACGACCTGCGTCAGCTTCACGACTTGATGCCGATCCCTGTTACTAAGAATGAATAGCCGGCTTGGGAGACGTCTCTGATGTCGTCGAGTGCCAACCGATGATGCACCCGTGGCGCTTAAACCTGCTAACAATGGAAGCAGTGGTAACAAGCCACCAGATCTTTTCGTTAAAGGTAGACGACGTTTACGCTGTGGAGTTTTTTTTTTCTTTATCTGTCCTCCTTTCACTCTCTTCTTTCGTGAGTTAACTTTCTTTTTCTTCAATCCCATACCAAATTTTGTCTTGAGTTTCATAGCATTCACAACACCCCACGCTGCTATTTTTTCACCTAAGCCAGCGTCTCTAGCTAGCACACGTTGCCACGCTTTTTCAGCAAGCATTTTATCTGCTAAATGTCTCTCTGATAGATTTTCTCTATTCTGAGAATATGCTATATCATGTGCTCGACAAGCAGTATCTAATCGATTGATTCCTTGATCACCTCGAGCCAATCGCTGTTGTAATTTTGTACCAGGTCCACAAAATTGATAGCCTGGGATATGTAATTCAATAGGTAAATTATTAATGACTTTATTCAGTATTCCCGCTCCTTTTTTAGATGTTTTTCTCTTAACAGTCATTATTCAACCAAATAAAAACTATAAAAGTATCGATATTTAAATCTTTACGCTTAGTTATTATCGAGATGGAGTTTAAACCACAAGATTTGAAATTATCTGTAGAAAATTTTGATAAAATTATACCAATGGAAAAAAATACAAAGACTAAACGTCATGGTGAATTATTACCAAATACTATACGCTCAGTTATTTGTGGACCGTCTAATTGTGGAAAAACAAATGCATTGTTGGCTCTCATCACTCATCCAAATGGATTAAGATTTGAAAATATTTATCTGTATTCTAAATCATTTAATCAACCTAAATATAAATACTTGGAGAAACTACTCGAGCCGATTGATGACGTTGGTTTTTTTCCAGTCAATGATAATGAACAAGTTGTAAAGACAGATGATGCTCAACCTAATTCCATTATGATATTTGATGATATAGCTTGTGAGAAGCAAGATAATGTTCGAGCATATTTTTGTATGGGTCGTCACAAAGATGTTGATAGTTTTTATCTCTGTCAAACTTATGCGAGAATCTCAAAACAGCTAATACGGGATAATGTAAATTTTCTCATTCTCTTTCGTCAAGATGAAATGAATTTACGGCATATATACAATGATCATGTTAATACAGATATGAAATTTCAACAATTTAAAGATTTGTGTACTTCATGTTGGAATAAAAATAATTATAGTTTTCTTGTCATCGATAAAGATAGTGAAATCAATAATGGACGATATAGAAGAGGTTTTGATTGTTTCATATGTATAAATTGAATGCTTTATTCTGAAAATATACATTTATAAATAATTGTTTGTTAAGTAAACATCATCAATATGAGTGAATTGAGTGGGCAACTGGAGGAGGCAGTCAATGTCTTGGAAAAATTGACGAAAGTCAGTGATGTTATACGTCGAAAACATGAAATGATTAAGCATGGGAAAAATGATAGTGAATATTCATTAAATGAATTTTTTAAGCCCGCAGTAACACCATTGAATCAACTTATAAATGAAAAAAAACATTTCTCCTAAAATACCATTATTAAACGATGATAATGTAAATATTTCAATGAATGAAAGACAATATGCCACATCGAGAAAGAGAAAATTCAATCGTCAGAAGCTGGATATTTTCTCTATTTATAACGATAACATGAAAAAGAAGAGACGTGAAGAAATCAATCAAAGCAAAGAAGTTGCAGCAGTATTAAAAGCTATGAAAAGACCGAACCCTATATATAATTTAGAACGTGAAATGATGGAAAATACAAAAGTACGAGATAAAGAAGAAGAAAAAGCAGCAGAAGGAAAAGACAGAGAAGCTATAGGCGAGGAAGAAGGAGCGGTGGGGGGAGAATAGGAGGGATCTGTAGAAAGAATGGAAGTTGTAGAAGAAGAAGAAGATCAACGACAAAAGCCTACAGCGAGTATGATGTCAAGCACCCCCCTCAAAATCACCGAAACAATAAATAAATACATAAAAATGCTCAGAGATAATAATCAAAATATGGATACAAAGTGTGGTGTAAGAAAACTTCGAGGAAATATGCTTTATATTGGAGATTCAGTAATTGTTTTTCAGGGTGATAAAATTCTCATTGTTGATCGAGTTTATAGAAGCACACCTTGGCTACTTGAATTATTATTTAAAAAACTACCTAATAAACTTGCTGTTGATGAAAGAGATGAGAGAATTTATGGTGAAATTGTTAAATATACAAACTTGGCTCGAAAGAATTATAATCCAAATCAAGAGCTGAGAACTGATCATAGTAAAAATACAATATGTATGTTGCAAAGTATATTGGTCGTGGATTATCAACCAAAATGAGGAAATTTTTACCTCAATATAAAATCTCAAAGAAAAATCAATCAACAAATTTCACCTACTGGGATGATCCTAATGAGCTTGTTGATCGATTGCGGCTACTTATAGCCTCCTACAATGCAGGAAATAATGCTCATTCAAATGAGATAATTTCAATCATTGAAGAGCTTAGAGAAGCAAATGTTATAAAGTAAAAATTTTACCCAAAATTTACTCAAAATTTACTGAAAATTTTTTTTTAGTAAAAATTTTACTCAAAATTTACCCAAAATTTACTCAAAATTTCTATGATATATAAGTCAAAAATTGAGTATCTCTCATTTGTGTAGTGGCTACCGCACAGTTTATACGCTACAATAAAAAATGAGTATTAATCGTCATGGTCAATATTGGTCTCCTAGTTACAATCAACTTCAGGGCCATCCAGGGAATGGTTTCAAATTAACTAAGGATAATAACTATGATATTGATGGTAAAAAATTGTGTAATGTAGGTGATGCTATAGATTTAAGCGATGCTGTGTCATTGAAAATTTTAAATGATACTTCTGAAGAATTGAAAAAGCACATTCAATTACTTGATAATAGAGTGAAAGGACTTAATAGAAAAACAACGGATATAGCATTTAAAGTTAAAAATGATGTGGCAGCATCAGTAGAAAATACACTGGAAACTCATACATCTTCTACAACCAATTCAATCAATTCAATAAATTCAAAGTTAACAGCACTTCAAACCAAGTTGGATGAATTAGAGGTCATACTTAAAAAAGGTATATAATCTGAAGTATAGTCAGAAACTAATCATTCTTGTGTTAGCTTTCGTGGTATTCACATCATTTTCTGAAAAATGAGCATGCATCGTCTTGGAGAGCGTTGGGAATCTACTCCCGGTCTAGTGAGAGGACCTCCTGGAATTGGTTTCCAATTAACTAGTGACGATCAGTTTGATATTGATGGAAAACGATTGTGCAATATAGCTGATCCCATTGATTTGAATGACGCAGCATCATTGAAGAGTGTTAATAATATTGTGCATCAAGAATTTAGAAACTTACATGAAATACTGTTGGCAGATTTGCATGAAGCAATAGATTTATCACATGATGAAACATCATTATTGAGAGAATCTACATCTACTTTGAGAGAACAGATAAACGACATAGAAGATTCAGTATCTGGTGAAATATCATTATCATCATTAAATGGAACTATATCTACTTTAGAGAAGAAGTTGGATAATTTTGAACAAAAATTGATCGCAGAGAGAATTTATACTGATTCTAAATTTTTAAAATTTGATGCCATCACTGATTTAATGAAATCACAATTTAATGTATGCCGTCAAGCTATAATAGACCTTTTCGAAAAATCAAGGGGACAAGAAGCACTCTTGAAATCATCACAATCATTGAATTTCTTACTTAGTGGGCTAACCTGGAATAATGAATCAGATGGAAAAAATTAAAAAAGTAATTGCTGATGAGCTGCATCGACCTGCAAGAAAAAATTTCAAACATCGAAAAGTTTATATACAAGGTCTTGATGAAACATGGCAGGCGGACTTGGTTGATTTAACTGCTTACTTATCCACCAACAATAGATACAAATATATTTTAACAATTATCGATATTCTCTCGAAATATGCCTGGGCTGTACCGGTGAAAACAAAAAATGGAAAAGATGTCACCGATGCTATGAAATCAGTGTTAATACAGAAACGAGTACCTCGAAAATTACATGTGGATAGAGGCAAAGAATTTTATAATGAAGAATTTCAAACACTTATGAAGCAATACAATATAGAAATGTATTCAACGTTTACAAATCTAAAGGCGTCTATATGTGAACGATTTAATCGTACATTGAAAGATAAAATGTGGAAACAATTTACTATACATGGAAATTATAAATGGATTGATATTTTACCTTCTCTAATGAAATCATATAATAATACAATACATAGCACTATTAAGATGAAACCGAAAGATGTAACAGTTGATAATGAAAAACAATTGTTTCAAGATATTTATAAAAAACATTTACATTCAGTAAATAAACGATTAAAATTGAAATTTAAAATTGGAGATAAAGTGCGTATAAGTAAATATAAACATGCATTTGAAAAAGGATATACACCCAATTGGACAACTGAAATTTTTACCATTAAATCCATCAAAAATACAAGACCTGTGACATACGAATTGATTGATTATCAAGATCAGCCGATTGAGGGACGATTCTACACTGAGGAATTAACCAAAGTTCAGTATCCAGATGTCTACGTTGTTGAAAAAGTGTTGAAAAAGCAGAAAAATGAAGTCTATGTTAAATGGTTAGGGTTTGATAAATCACATAACAGTTGGATAGATATAAAAGATTTATAATTTTATTAATTTGAATAAAAATATACAATTTGTATCAATGAATGATCCTAATAAATAAAAACATATTTCTTATTTACTATTTTTTTCTTTTTTGCCCTTTTTCCCATGTTTTCAATGTGATTGCTATATTATCATTCTGATACCCCCATGGAAATGTATCAGTTTTTCCTTCTTGCACCATTCGCTTATCATCTTCAGCACTTAAAGCTATTTTTATTCGAGAAATTGTACTCACTTTATGTTTTTCGCTAACTATATGATGCTCAATTCGAGATATTTTTTTATCATTAAATAAACATTCTTTATAATGATCAAATGTAATCGTTTCCATCACAGATAACTTTACTCCTTTAGCTTTTACTTTATCTCTCACTACTTCTATTTTTTTAGCTTTTATTTCATCTTTATCATTCATTACCTTAAATGCATACATTTTAGCCCTTAAACCAATAAAATGTGTCATAATTTTACCATTATTTTCATCTTTCATTAATCCAATAACTTCTTTATTTGCTAAAGGTATACCCCATATATTATCTTTCTTATACTCTGAAGTATCAAATTTATCTATATCCTCTTTAATATGTTTATAAATATCAAGATTTTTAAAATGATAGATTAAACTATCATTAGATAAAAATTTAGATAATTTATCAATACTAGAGCTCATGAAACGGAATGAATCTATAAAACGAAGCTGTATGTTTGAATTTTTTTTATTTTTTTCATCATTATCATCATTTGATCTTTTTGAATTTCTATTTTTATCGATTTCAACTACTTTGGAGAATGATATATATTTTTCTTTATTAATAGGAATAATATTTATAGTACCGGGAACATCTGATGATGATAATGATTCAATAAGAAAATGTGAATCGTATCCTGATAAATTATGAAAAACAATTGGAATTATAGGTTCTATTTGATAATTTAAATTACACTCATTATGAGCTGGACCACGAAATTTTTCTGTTAAACGACAATGATCGCGAACTCTCGGTTGATTGGGTTCAATGCGTTTCTCGCATATATGACAATTTTTTTCTGTATCAAAATAAGACTGCTGCTCATCACTCAATGGATCCATTGACTTGGGATTATCAATTATTTCTTTATATTTTTTAGAAAATTCATATAACTCTGCCATAAACCATTTTATACAATCTTCTCCACGTTTAAGGGCAAATCTCGATTGTGAATCATCATAAGAGCAATGTATATAAAAAGCTATACTACATGGTATATGTTTAGATCTTTCTTCAATAGGAGGTTCAATAATGCACTCTAAATCGGCATAAATTACAAAAGGCACTTTTTCTTTATACATAAAATTTTTAAATTTTATTTTTAAATTTTCTTCTTCAGGGAATGAAATTTTACGATCATTGAAATTAATACAATCTTGAATATGTTTATCATAGGATTCTTTTGTGTGAAAGTGATTTAAACAACGGTCACAAAGATCTATACTCCCATTATGATTCGATAGTTGACTTGATACTAAACGAGAAAGAGATTTAATAAGCGAGTAATGGTAAACTGGTTTTTTATTTTCATCTACTCCTATCTCAGAAATCAAAAGATGAATACGATTTTTATTGATATCATAATATTTGCTTAAATAAACTGGTGCAATGTCATTATCATCATCTAAACCGTAAACATTAATAATTAAACCATTTAATTTCTCGAATTTACAAATATCACTTAATGGTGTTGGAAATGAGATTCCTGTTATTTTTAAAGTATCAAAATGTTCGCTATAATTTGATATGCGAGTACTTGTTCGTGCATTTGATACTGGATGTAACGAAGCGAGAACTGACCAGAGAAAACAGTATACATCAGTCTCATTTGTTATGTTTAAAACAGCTTTTTTTTTTTTCATTAAACTAGGAAGATCACAATATGTACTTATTTTCTTTTTTTTACTTTTCTTTATATATCCCGATCCTTTTAAAGGTGTATACCTATTAATATTGATCTGTAAGCTATCGATTCTAACCATTGACCACCCCGAGTCACGTTCTTGAAACTCTTCTGTATCTTTCAATAAACGCGGTATAGTATAATTTAAAAAATGATCTGAAAACTCTGTTGAAATAAGTACTTGCATGTTTTTTGTATTGAAATGCTTTTTTTCATACACTATCGATTCTTGTTTTATATTTTCAAATGTGCAAGCTAATTCAAAATTTACGAGCATATTGATTTTTAATGATTGATAACATTCAATTTTATCAGTTATTAATTTTTCACATTCTTCAAGAAAACTTCTTAAATCTAAATATTTAAATTTAGGATTTCTAATTACATGAGTACTTAGACGATTTTTGAAAGCGCTGTCCAGATCAATCCATTTGGGATCGGTAGATGCTGCTGCTGAAGTTAATGATGTTGCCGCTGATGATGATGATGATGCTGCTGCTGATGACAATGATGTTGATGGTACTGCCGTCGATAATGAAGGTGATGATAATGATGATGATGATGATGCTGTTCTCGAGGACGCTGTCGTTGTCGCAGCAGATGAAGTTGATCTTGAAGATGTTTTTGTAGCAGATGGAGTTGATCTTAAGGATGTTGTCGTTGTTGTTGCAGATAATGTATTATTTATCACACCACCACCACTCACTAGTTTTTCAAGTTCCTCGTAAACACTTTTAAAAGAATTATAATCTTCATGGATTTTCGGTATTAAATCTCCAAGTTCTTCAGATGCGAGTTTAACTCTCACAATAATGTTTGAAAGTTTAAACTTGTGAGATAACGGTAATGATGGATATTTTGAATTATTCCCGACCAATATTAAAAATTTAGTTGCTAAATGTAGCCAACGTCTAACTTTATCTCCATCGCACTGCTCTTGTTGCTCAAAATAACGACGAACTGACTCTAATTGTAAGAGTAAGCGATCGTAGAGATTATTAATCCGCTTAAAGTTTATCGTATACTCACTCATTTTGACTGAGTGAAAATTGTGTAGCATGATGGTTATATACGTATTTTGATCTTTGTTCACTCACCCGTTTAGATATAAAAAAATCAAATATTTATTGGAAAATATATAAAATGTTTAAAAGGCGCATCCAACAAACACTTCCCATAAGAGCAGAACGCCAATGATCTCTAAGAACACATCCCCTCCATCTTCGAGCGTGCAGGAAAAGGGAAAAGCCGATGCATTGGAATGTCTATCAACGCTTCCTCCCAAAATGCATGGGGTGAGGGAAAATGAAAATCTGTTGGTAAAGAAGCTGTAAATTTTTAGACAAGTAGGGATAACAGTTGATAACTTCAGATGGAAGATCATTGAAAGTGCATCAACGTCTCCCAAAAATGCGTGGGGGGAGGAAAAGTCGAAAACTTGGGTTAGTAAAGAGAGGGTAAATTTTGAAAATAGTAGGGATAAAATCAGGGCGAAAAGTGCTATAAATGCCGAGACTTTTTGGTTAGAAAATCACTCTCAAACGAAAAGTTGTTTGATATTTTATAATCTTTGTGAGCTGAAAAATATCTTTTTTCTTTATAAACAAAAATGGATCTATCAGAATTTAACAACTCAGCCAAACAAATCTTCGAAACAAAGAAAATGAAGGATCTGGAATTATCGAAAAGATATAAAGTGACGGATTTGAATTTGATCGCGACCAAGTACGGTGATGCTGCGGTGGCAACTCTGGATGATGAGTTTAAAGTTTTCCTGCCAAAGAGAATTGTCCAAGTGTTGGTGGCAGATGATAAAAAAAAATTACTCGATTTTCAAAAGGCGTGCATGGATAATCATTTATCTATGGAATATTATGGGACTGGATTCAACTCATTTGAATTCTTTTATGAATATGTTCCTGTCTTATAATCAATTGTAAGTATTTAAAATTTATTTAATCTGCTATTAAAAAATTTATTTTTAAATAACTTATGTTTTTTTTTGTTGCAGTTAACCTCAGAGAAAGACACATCCGACTATTCAATTTATTAACCAGCATCAAATAATTTTATACAAGTATAATTTCATATGAGTAAAAAGTATTGTATATTTTATAATTCATTTTAACATTTGTATAAGATGAAATAAAAAGTCTATGTAACCATATTTATGTTTTATCATTTTTATAAAAAAGAACCTTATTTATTTCCTTTTATATATCTATGTATAATAAGTATTAGGAGATGAGACGAAGAAGAAGATAATTTTCATTTTTATATAATATTTATTCAGTTGTTTTTTATACAAATTGATTTTTAGCATTAGTACATATCAAACAATCTTTTTTAAATTTAAAAACTTCTGTTGAATCTTTATGAAAATGTTCAAAGCATCGCTTGTATCCAATTATCAGCGGATGGTGTTTCCATGCAAACGGTAGCTTTTCCCAAACATAATCGATTCCATTGTAGGCATTGGTCACCACTGTTTGCAAGCCAAGTTCGAAAATATCCTCGGTTTCCATCTGAGCTATACTCCCCAAGTTTAAATACAGTAGAGATAGAAAATATTGTCTTGATGTTAAGTTTATGAATTTATCTATATAGAACCATTGCATCTGTACGGCGAGTCTAGCACAATCATATGGAAACGCGTATTCTTCAAAGTGTAGATGTTTTTGACTATATTTATAGTTGACTTGGAACAAACGATACATATTTTGTTCATTGGAGATATTTTCCCGATGTTTTGTATCATATGTACAACATTCAAGTATGTGCGCTGATGTTATACCCGATGTTCCATATCCAAAAATTGAAATATCAATTATTACTTGATTTGATGTTGAAAATTTCAGGAAAAAATCTTTTTGTAAACCATCAGCAACGTAAATATATGTTGCATTTTGTAATGCATTCGTTATGACTTTTTTTAGATGATCATATGGAACTTCACCACATCTCCAATCAATTCCATGAATAGCATAAGTATCCCATGAAATTTGATTTTTATAATCGCTCTCTAAAGATGCAAAACTTTGTGGAGGTTGAAACAACACAGTACGTTCTAATGAATTATCTTGGAAATTACTCAAAGAGATGATGGAAAATTCTTTAACAACAAACTCACTATCCATAAAGGTATAACCTTGTACGTTTACCACAACAGCATTCATTTTTGAATGAAAGAATGATCTTACTCGATTGAGAGTTTTAGAAATACTGATACATCATTCTTAAAATAAATTGAGGATTATTACGATGGACATTCGATTGTTGTTAGATATTTATAGATCCCCCTCTCCCCTTCTACTTTCAAAAACGATGAAAAATTTCAAAGGAATTTATTTATTTAAAAAAAAACAAAACATAAATTAAATAGCTCTCGAATTGTGAGACTTGTAGTTTATTAGAGAAAACATTGAACATATATAAATTTACATTATTGCAGCGAACCAATGAGGTTTTACACCATTAGTTTCATAGACACGTCTCATATCCTTATCTAAAAGAACTTCAGGATGCTCATCGATGTGCTTATTGAGCATATTTTCTTGATTCAAGCGTTTGATTTCATCATCTTGAAGAATGTTAGACGTAGTTTTAGCTGCTTCAGGATCAATTATTTGTGCAATTATTTTTTTTGCAGCGTATGCTGTAGCTTCATGAGCGCTATATGAAAATTCCTCCGAATTTTCAATTGTGAGCATATCATCTCTTCTGTATATACTTATTCCTAGAGCTCCAATATCGATTTTCATATCGTTGGAATCTATATATTCATTTTCCATTTTTATTATGCACACTTTGCCTGATGATTCTGTTATTGAATCCCATGAAAAATTGTATTTGTAGCGATGTTTGGTACATAATGCCCATAATTGTGTTATGAAGCATTCTTTCAGCTCGCACCCATAGCAAAAGTCGACAATCCATGATTTTATTTCATCTTTATTGAATCGAGATGTTATATCTTCATCAGGGAGCATTTCAGGATGTGTATCAATGTAGGCTCTCAACGCGCCGTAGCCTTCTTCAAGTAGAGAATCTATTTTTTGATCTTCAAGTATCTTAAAATTTTCCTGAAGACTTAAATTCTTTAAGTTTTCTTCAATATTTAAATTGTTCAATTGTGTTGAGAAAATCTCAACTTGTGAATTAACCTAACCGTTTAAGGATAGGGATGATTGTGCCGGAACAGAGCAAACGGAAGTCAGGTTTTATAAAAAATATATAATCTTTATTTTGAGCACTAACAGGTACACAATATACACTGAATGACCGTTTGTCAATGAATGCAAGAAATGAATGTCTTTAGAAATCACTAAATGTCTAATTTTAATTACTGAATGTGAATTGAATGTCTAAAAAATACTCAACTTGGTGTGTTCAGTATTATTGACCTCCCACACGAGCTCAGCACGCTTCTCAAGTTGAGCAAGAATATGATTGTGCACGTGGCGTTAGCCTATCAATGCAATGCAAAATGAATTTACTGTAACTTCGTGAATTTACTATGAAATGTCTTGAACTGTGTTCTGACTTGGAAGGGCCCAAGTCAGTTAGTCAGGA